>NC_134404.1:348686860-348986860 GCF_038048845.1 Mixophyes fleayi | reverse complement strand
CGGGGTCCCTCGACCCCTCCTCAAGGGGGGGGTACTGTTACGAGCCGCGGCAGTGCCCAGCCGCCGCGACTCACTCACCCGCGTCCTGGCCGTCGCCATGGCGACCGGGACGTCATTTCCGGCCATAACCCGGCCGTTGCCGGGGCAACCAGCAGACGCTTCAGAGCTGCGTCCCGGCAATAGGAGGAAGCCGGGCGCAGCGATTCTACAGCCTGTGGGCTAATTAATAGGGGCAGATTATAGGAGGCAATTACAGGCATTAGCCTGCAACTGTGCAGGCCAGGGGCAAGCCCTGATTGGCTCTATTAGTGACTGCTCTATTAACCTGCAGGAGTGTGTTCAACCTGTGATTGGTTCAGCTGGGTATTTAAGGCAATGAGGTCTGCTGCCTCATTGCCGGTTATAGCTTCTGTGCTCCAGTCTGCTGACCTGCTTGTTCCAGTTCCTGTATCCTGTATCTACGTTTGACTTCCCGTGTATGACCCTTGGCTTCGTATTGGACTTCGCTTGTGTTTCCTGTGACCCTGATCCTTGGCTTGTTTACCCGTTCTGCTACTTTGCCTGTGACCTCTGACCTCAGCTTGTTCATCATTACTGTTACCTGCTGCCGGCCTTTGACCTCTGCGTGGACCTGACTCTTCTTGCCTGGGTTCTCCCCAGCCGGTACACACTTCACGACCCTCTGTCAGTCTGCAGCCCAGTCTGTCCCCACCATCAGGGGCTCCAGTGAACACCTGACTGGCAGAGTAGACTCCGGGTTGTGTTGTGCTGGCTGGAGGGGTTCCTAACACCTAGCTGCATGGGCTCATCAGCTTCATAAGGAGCAGCAGGAGGAGTAAGAAAAGAGCACGAGAAAACAGAGGTATCCCTCTCGGCCTTCTTCTTGATGACTCTCTCTCTCGAGCTGGATAGACAAATGACTGGCACCATTACGGATGGAACTAGACGAGGCAACTTGTGTGCAACAAAACCAGCTTTTATAGAGAGGAAACTAATGGTACCGGATATTACTAACATATAAGGTATAAACACAATTAAGAACTTCTTATTGCTACAGCTATGAGTAACAGTTTCACTTATTCTACGCAAGTGCAGTAGCAGTGAAGTTACACGGGACTTTCCAGTACATGCGCAGTTAGCACTGATATATGTATATAGACATATCTATATGTAACCAAGTCTTTGCCTTGCTTACATCAGCATTTACACACAATAAAAGTACAAGAACAATAGAATGGAGTTCAGCAGACATTTTTGCTTGGCCTGTCACACTCCATCACACAGGACACACATGATAAAAAGGATGACAACCCCCTGCTGTGCATTCATGCTAAAAAGATGTGTTGATCATTTTCACATCAAAGTCTTAATTAACATGGGATTTCTTTTCTTCAGGAAAGTTACAGAACAAAGTTGCCTCCAAAATAGCATATTGCTCATAAATCAATGCATGAACAATATGTAAATAAATACATTTACACTCCCGACATTACTAACCAGCGCAAGAGCGCCCATACATTAAATATAAAGTTTAAGATAATCTCCCTCATAAATCTGGATCTGACCTGTTCCTCGCCATCTCCCTGATAACCACCTCTCACTCTTACCTCCAAAGGGTATATTTACTAAACTGCTGGTTTGAAAAAGTGGAGATGTTGCCTATAGCAACCAATCAGATTCTAGTTATCATTTATTTACTACATTCTACAAAATGACAACTATAATCTGATTGGTTGCTATAGGCAACATCTCCACTTTTTCAAACGGACAGTTTAGTAAATATACCCCCTAGACTTTTCCCACTTATGGAACTCTATATCCCACATGACCAGAGCAGACATCAACCTTCAATTTTTCAAGCACTGGATCTCTTGAGGAATAGTGACAAGTAGTAGCATTGCAGATATATCTAATTAGTTTGTTAATGTGCTTAGACACACCTGGGATCAGTTAGCAGTAGAAGGAAAAGGTTGGGGAAGTTGGCAACTGTTACTCCTGTAATGATTTGTATCATTTGAACATTGCCACCAATAGGGGAGAATGATTGTATCCAGGAGATGACCAGATACCACTGGCAATACCTTGTATATATTTTCTTGGATACATAGATAAATGGAGCTTTTGACTTTTGTCTAATTGTGGCCTAATCATTGGGGTCAAGGACCACTCACAGTTTGCATTCCCATTTAATCTCAAGAGGTTACTTATCTTGTCAATTTGAATTTGGGGCTGATAAACTCTTGTAGATAGTGGATCTACTGGTGTTTTAGTGTATTGGGCGAGTTGAGCTTACAGCAGAAGTGCAAATGGGCTTTTGCAATGCCCCCAAAATGTACCATCTCTACACACTTTATTTCATTTAAATAATCTTGTCCTGCAAAACAAAATCTTGCAAAACTAGACAAAGCTCCTGGGGGAGAAATAAGAATATATTAAAGTTGTTAATAATCTAAATAATTGTGAGCTGAAGATTTCAGATGAATTGTATCAAGTGAATTTGAAAATATAATAGTCTAAAATGAAGCCCACCCACACAGCATCACCAGCTTTCCTTCTAGGCCTTCAAAAATGTCATCCACTGTTGTGATTTCCTTTCTAAGGGTTCAAAAAAAAAGTCTCTCCTTGGCTTTTGTCTGTCACCCTTATCCCCCCCCCCCCCCCATTGTTTACCGCCTACTTTTCTATTCCCATTTATATTTATCTGTCTACCATGTCCAGTTCCTAGTTCCACTTCTTAGTCATCACAGAAACAAAATTCTGCCTGTTTAGTAAATATATTTAGTAGACATACTGTAGGAGACTGTCTCCTTCTGAATTATAAATCTTCCTATAGCTGATAAACAGGACATGTATTTCTTTTCATATTTGAACAGCAGTTGCATTCACTGTCACAACTGTTTCTACACCACTGGAACCAGTTCAATGAGAAGATGAAATGACTTCTGTAGCACAGTTCACTAATGGATACACTTTTTATCCTTAAACATTTTATATTTAAGGATAATGGAAAAACTTACCCATTATCCTTGAAAATAAAATGTCTGATACATTTCTCTCAGTGTCTCACTGTCCAAATCCTTGTTCATAACAAACCCCAAACATCAAACAAGCTTTAAAACGACTTGCAGGACATATGGAAATAGAATACAATGTATAATGTTTACATTCCAAATATTACGTCATCAGATTAATGGCGATATTTTACATGGTCAAAGTCCACAAACTAATGGAGCAACTTATAGAAACTGCCACCGGTTGATAACCATAGAGCCATGATGAGTAGGAATGTCAACTGCTAGTGCTGTCAATAAATGGAGACTTTTAAATGTATTTTTTTAATGATTTCTATCCACATTCCCCACTTCTTCTGTAGTCTCCCCTACAGATCACTTCCTCCTCCCCAGTCTCATTTACAGACCACTTCCTCCTTCCCAGTGTCCTCTATAGACCATCACAAGTCTCCTCAACTGTCCTCTGCCCCTCTTTTTTTGTATTCTCCTCTACAGAGCAGCTCCCCTACCCCATTGTCCTCTACAGTTCACCTCCTCTCTCCCTCTGTTGTCTTCTCTACATACCAGCTTCCCCTCCCCAGGGACCTCTCTAGACCAGTTCCCCCTCCCTTTTGTCTTCTACAGACCAGTTCCCCCCTCCCCAGTGTCCTCTCTAGACCACCTCATTTTCTCAGTCTCCTTTACTATCCACCTTCCCATTCACTATGTAGTCTCCTCTACAGACTAGCTCCCCCTAGCCATGGTCCTGTAAGACCAGCTGCCCTTCCCCAGTGTCCCTACAGGTCACCTCCCCCTCTCCCTCTGTAGTCTACTCTTCAGATCAGCTCCCGCTACCCAGGATCCTGTACAGACCACCTCCTCCTCCCCAGTCTCCACTACTGTTCACCTCCCTCTCTTCCTCTGTTGTCTTCTCTACAGACCAGCTTCCCCTTCCCAGGGACCTCTCTAGACCAGTTCCTCCTCCCTTTTGTCCTCTACAGACCAGCTCCCCCTCCCCAGTGTCCTCTCTAGACCACCTCCTCCTCCCCAATCTCCACTACTGTCCACCTCCCTCTCTCCCTCTGTAGTCTTCTCTACAGATTACTCCCCCTCCTCATTGTCCTCTACAGACCGCCTCCCGCTCCCCAGTCTCCTCTACAGTCTACCTTCCCCTCTCCAGCCTCTTCTACATACCAGCTGCCCCTCCTCAGTGTCCTCTACAGATCGCCTCCCGCTCCCCAGTCTCCTCTACAGTCTACCTTCCCCTCTCAAGCCTCTTCTACATACCAGCTCCCCCTCCACAGTCTCCCCTTGGACTAATAAATATTTTTTATTGCAGGCTCTGAGACAGAACATAAAGAAGTCAAATGTTGGGAGAAGCTAGAAGTCTCCTCCAATCCTTATTGTGCCTACAAGCTAACAGATGGAAACCCAAAGTCTTACTGGCAGTCACGTGGAAATTCTGGATCCCATTTTATCACCATTTACTTGCTCCAAGGAGTGGAAATCCGGTAAGATTTTGTCAGCAATGTGTTTATTAATTTCCTCTGAGTATCGGACCTTATTTTTGTTCATCCTGGACGCCCCTAATATATAATGTATGAGCAAGAAAAAGGTGCATTGTGTATGTACAATATTGGGATATTAATTATAAGGTATTAATCAAGCATTAATGGCCAGGGTCCGATTTAATCAATTGAAGCCTGGTCGGTTATGTGACTGGGCATATTGACTTCATTTTTTTTCTCTTAACTTGGGCTCCTCAGGACAAGTACCAGCCGAATGTAACATTATTATTATTATTATTATTATTATTATTATTATTATTATTAATAACCTTTATTTATAGGACACCATATGAAGTCCACAGCACCGTACAGAGGGCAAACAAACAACAAGAAAGTATATGTTATAACAGTGCACTACGGTAAACAAATAGCACTACAACTCTCAACATAGTTACTGGGGTGCAAGGGGTATATTCAGCGCAGCTTAAATCTGTGCCTCATTAGCATGAGCTCAACTAGAAGGTTAGAGCCACTGAAAGAGGTACAAAGACAATGGAGGAGTGGAGCCCAAGTAGGAGGTGTGCAGTGTAGCTGGTAAACAAAAGTTATAGTTAATGAGAACAGGAGGGAAAAGGGCCCTGTTCACTAGAGCTTACAATTTAAAGGGAAAAGGGCAGACAAACCGTTGACACATGTTATACATGGTTAAGCCAATATAAAAGGATCGGAGGACAAGAAGCAAGAGTGGGAGAGATGGAGGATGAAATATGGTCAGGTATACTACATGATATTGTTAAGTCGAGGACTGGTAGGCTTATATAAACAGGTATGTTTTTAATGACTGTTTGAAGCTATACAGGCTAAGGGATAGTCTGATAGAATGAGAGAGATCGTTCCAGTGGTGGGGGGCAGTACGGGAGAAATTTTGGAGAAGGGAGTGAGACGTGGTTATCAGAGGGAAGGAAACTCGATGGTCATTGGTCGACCAGAGAGGGCGGTAGAGAGTATGTATGGAGATAAGGTTGGAGATGTTGGGAGCAGTGAAGTTGGAGAGAGCCTTGTACGTGAGGGTGAGGAGTTTGAAAAGGATTATGTAGGGGAAGGGGAACCAGTATAAGGTTTGGCAGAGAGGGGAGGTAGATGTGGAGCGGTTAGAGAGGAAGATAAGTCTAGCTGCAGCATTAAGTATAGATCGAAGAGGAGCGAGATGTGAGCGGGGGAGGCCAGTAAGGATAATGTTGCAGTATTCGAAATGAGAAATGATCAGAGTTTTGATGGCATCTTGGGAGAGGAAGGGTCTGATATGGGCGATGTTGAAGAGCTGGAAGCGACAGGATTGGGCAAGAGGTTGAATTTGAGAGGCGAAGGAGAGGGAGGAGTAAAGAATGACACCCAGACAGTGGAGTCGGGGAACAGAGGAGATGGTGATGTTGTCAATAGTGATAGATATTTTCAACATATGCATTGTGCAGAGTAGAAGCCACCCCTATGTACAAGCTGCATCCATTCTGATTTATTAAAGGTTTTTGTTTCCCTTAATAAAGTGGCCCCTTAGTGTGTGCACAACTTTCATTGAGGACTGGCAGTGTCTCAAACCCCATTAGAGTTGAATGTGATGAATAAGGCTTATAGTGTAACAAAACTTTACTATTCACACTCTGAGCAAAAATTGTTAAAATCAGATGATTGTGCTTACCTGCAATCATTAGGTTCAATTATGTGGCATCACACACGGTTGTGCCTCCGTTTGTCCAAGTAATTTCTGATTAGCAGCTCTCTGCACCGCTTCCACCTACCACACCATAAACTCCAGCAGAAGAGAAGGAAGGGTAGGCATGAAGAAGGGAGAAGTGGAAGATGAGGGTGGAGAACCTTAGGGCAAGAGAAAAGTAGGTGATGGGGCAGATGGGAGAAGAAGGAGGGGAACAGATGGGATGGGATGACTATGGGATAAGGGGACAGGGGGAGACATACACACAAAGATGGAGAAAGAAAGGGAAACACACCCAAAATGTGGAGACAGAGAAACATAAACTATTGGGGGTATGTGGGTAGAGAGAAACAGACATGGGGAGACAGAGACAGATGGGGAGACACTGGTACACATACAAAATTGGAGACCAAGAGAGACAAAGGTGGAGAAAGAAAGGGATAGACACACAATAAGGAGACAGATGCACCCGCACAAGGGAAGGGCAAAGTTAGAGAGGGAGGTAAACATGCAAAATTGGAAACAAACACAAGGCGGGATACAGACAAGGAGGATTTGATAGAGACAGACAGAGTGAGAGGGGAGCCACAGCCACAAGAAAAGGGTGAGAAAAACCAGGAGGATAAAATGGAGTCATAGGTGGGCAGGAGAGGAAATTGGAAATGAAGGCAGATGGGATCACCAGTTGGCAGGCTAAGCTTGGAGCAGGCATAGGCCCTGGCCATTTACAAGGGGTCTCTCAGCACTTCTTCCTCTACTGTCCGGGCCAATTACTGGGTTGGGTACACTGTCTTGTCATTTACCTATCGCTTCCACAAATTTTCATTGCCTTTATTTGTGAGATAAAGATAATGGGGGTAGGAATGGCATAGAGCTGAACTAATGTGCAGCTATCTGTAACTGCCATCCCCTTGTTAAACTTCCACCTTTTATATAACTAGTCTATAGTCTTCTGGTCAAGGACCTTTATCTGTATATCAGTGATTCGTATGATAGGAGTTTATTATTTACTTTGTTTTGGCAGAACCATGAGAGAAGAAGATTACCAAAAAGGCAGAATTTTATGTCAATATTGTTATGAGCCACGGCAGCTCACTCGTCTCTGCTTCCGGTTTGCCAAAGATGCGGGTTGCGGCGCTGAACGAGGAGGTGTCCTGGCCGCTGTCCTGGTGACGACCGGGACGCGTCCTGGTGCCTCTTTTGCGTCCCGTATCTGTGGCAGCCGGGCGCGTGTGCAGTTAATATATAATTAATTATGCACCTCCTGGGGGCTAATTATTTCCTGTTGGCCACCTTGTGAGTTTAAGGCAGGGAGGGCTTAGCCTCCCTTCCGGTAAAAGCTTCTGTGTACTGCACCAGTGCTGACTTGCTCCATCCTCTGTTATCCTGTGGATATTTTGCTTATGACCTGATTCCTTTTGTGACCTTTGGCTTTGACCTTGACCCTGCTTGTATGCTGATTGCCTCTGACCTCTGCCTGTTTATTAAATTACCCCTATCTGTACTGACCTTTGACCTGTCTTCAGTTTACCCCACTTGCTGCTGACCCACGACCTTTGGCCTGTCTCTCTTAATTGCTTTCTGTATTCTGGTTATCCTCCACCCTGGTCAACTTATTCTGATAAGCTTTTACTACCTTAAAGTTAAGTCCTTGGAGCATCTGACTACCTCCGAACAAGTCCAGGAAAGACGGCTGCTAAAGGTGAAGACCTCTATTAGCCTGGTTCTAAAAGCTTATCAAATGGTCCTAACAGCTATGTATTTTCTTGGCTGTGTTTGTGGCCTAGTGGTTAGCACTTCTGCCTTACAGAACTGGGGTCATTAGTTCAATTCCCGACCATGGCCTTATCTGTGAGGAGTTTGTATGTTCTCCCCGTGTTTGCGTGGGTTTCCTCCAGGTGCTCCGGTTTCCTCCCACACTCCAAAAACATACTGATAGGTTGATTGGGTGCTAACAAATTGACCCTAGTCTGTGTGTCTGTGTGTGTGTGTGTGTGTGTGTGTGTGTTAGGGAATTTAGACTGTAAGCCCCAATGTGACAGGGACCGATGTGAGTTCTCTGTACAGCGCTGCGGAATTAGTGGTGCTATATAAATAAATGATGATGATGAAATGTTAGATTGGTATTGTGTAATTGTATTTTGTTTATAAGGTGCTCATACCAGGGCTGGTGCTAGCATGTCTGGTGCCCCCCTTCAAAAAATTAATTTGCGTCCTCCTCTTTTATAAACTCTTTGTTCATTCAATACTGCTTTTTCTTTTAAAACAAATCCTATAATAAACTTTACTAAAGAGAGTAATACAAATAAATACTTTAAACAGCAAACATGAATTGCTATATAAATAATATAAATGAAAAATATGTATTCTTTGTAATAAGATTTTAAATTTCTGGCAAATTTGTTGGTTGTGCCTCCTCCTTCATCACACTTCTTGTCCCCTCCATCCACACTGTGCCCTCTCAATCATCACACTGGACCCCCTTCAACATCACACTATGCCAGCTGTGGCTCATCCTTTGCAGTATACCTGGCATTCCATTGGACTTTACATTTATGTTCCACTCCTTAGTGGTACTTGCTGTAACCAACGTTTACTATGTATTCTGTCTACATTGCTGAACTCCGCTGACTGTTTCTGTCCTCCTGTTTAACAGCCGTGGCCCATCATCTGCTATATACTCTGCACTCCATTGAACCATGTATTTATTTTCCACTCTTAAGTGGTAATTGCTAATATTATCATTTGATATCAGAACGGTATCTCTCTGTTCTGTTCTGTTCTCCCATCTGTCTCACTGGGAACTTCCCTGGAGGGCCGCGACCTGCAGGGTGGAAGCCGCTGGAGTCCAAATTCCCTTGCGGAAATCCCTGGTGAATACCTCCCATCCTGTTAGACTCTGCTCCTCTAGGGAAGTCTAGCCAATACCAGTTGAGACGGCAGGATCTCACTCATTTCTTTGTGTGCAAACCTGACAGCTTCAGTAAGATGGGCCACTTTGTACCATTACTTAAGTTACCTGATGCACCAACGCTGGCTTCGTTGTTCATTCAGCATATTTTACGGTTACACGGTCTTCCTGAGGACATCATCTCTGACCATGGTTCCCAATTTGTCGCCCACTTTTGGAGATCTTTCTGAAGCCTGCTGGGAATGAAGGTTAGCCTGTAATCCACTTACCATCTGCAATCCAAAGGCCAGACAGAAGGAACTAATCAGACCTAGGAACAGTACCTTCCGCTTATATATTTCCAAACTTCATGATAACTGGTCCTCTCTACTCCTGTGGGCTGAATTTGCCTAAAGCACATCTTGTCATTCCTCAACCCGCATAGCTCCGTTTTTTTTTGCAACCACGGTTTCCATCCCAGGGCGAATACTGTCTCCTCTATTATATCTCCTGGTGTTTCCAGAATTCCTTCTACTGCCTCACGACTCAGAGCTATTTGTAAGAAAGTCCACTCTGCTTTGCTCCAGGCCTCCC
The DNA here is from genome assembly GCF_038048845.1 of Mixophyes fleayi. NCBI lineage: Eukaryota > Metazoa > Chordata > Amphibia > Anura > Limnodynastidae > Mixophyes > Mixophyes fleayi. The sequence continues at coordinate 348,977,167 of NC_134404.1, read as the reverse complement.
TCAGGTTAAAGTCCTTATCGGATCGCCATCGTAGAGCTTGCTCTTTTAATTATCAGAGCTGATAACACAGACACCGACTTGATAGACAAAATATGGCCGAACGTGAGTTCACTGATATTAATAAAATGCAGACTTACTTGAATAATGACAAGAGAATTATCCAACTGTGTTCTCCAACATCCCGATCAGAAGTAATAACGGCACTGCGTTTTTACGTCATTGAAAATGGTGACCGCCATATTAGAAGTTTTAAAACGGCAATTCCGGCTGACCATCCCTAATCCTAATCCGATCCCTAACCCTAACCTGATTTCTAACCCTAACCCGATACCTAACCCTAGTCCGATTCCTAACCCTAAACCTAACCCAATCCCTAACCCTAATTCTAACTCGATTCCTAACCCTAACCCGATCCCTAACCGTAACCCTAACCCGATCCCCAACAGTAACACTTACCTTACATGACAGCCAGCATTGCCACTTTAAAGGTGGCAATAACGCGGTTGCCATTTTCAATGACATAAAAACGTAGTGCCGTTATTACTTCTGGTCGGGCTGTTGAAGAACACAGTTGGATAGTTCTCTTCTCATTATTCAGGTAAGTCTGCATTTTTTTAAGTCGGTGAAGTCACATTCAGGCATATTTTGTGTATCAAGTCGGTTTTGGTGATATCATTACCACCATTTCATTGTTCTATCTTGAATACTGTTGTTTCTTCTAGAGAATTCAATTGGCACAGATCACACAGACCACAGCCAGTCAATATGGATGGAGGCAACAAATTCATTGTGGAAAAAATTCTGGACTCCAAGAAAGTTCAAGGGCAGATTCATTTCCTAGTACACTGGAAAGGCTATGGCCCGGAGGAGTAATCTTGGGTTCTGCAAAGGCGCCTTGACGCTGACAAATTCCTCAAAGGGTTCTTTACAAAGTTTCCCGGGAAACCAGGATGTTGGGGTGCCTCGACCCCTCCTCAAGGGGGGGTACTGTTATGAGCTGCGGAAGTGCCTCTAGCCGCTGTGACTTGCTGTTTCAGGCTGACTGCGTCCCGGCCCTCTCCATGGTGACCGGGACATTACTTCCAGTTTTGGGCCAGCTGTTGTTGAGGCAACGGCCGGGACACTCTGCTGCTAAATCGCCGTGTCCCGGTGTGAGGGGCAGCCGGGCGTATGCACAACACCTCTCAAATAATTAATCAGCCTCCTGAGGCTGATTTGGCCTGCTGTGCCTCCTGGGTTTTGATTGGTCCCCCTATGTATTTAAGGCTGGAGGGGCTTAGCCTCCCTGCAGGTTATAGCGTTCGGTTCCTGTTTGTTGACCTGCTTCTGTGTGTTGTGCTGATTTCTGGATTGATTTTTCTTCTGGATTGATTTTTCTTCGGATCATTTCCTGAACTGTGATTCTTTGCTGGGGCCCTGACTCTTTGCTTGTGACTCAGATATCCTTGTTTTCTGCCGGCCCTGACTTTTGCCTGAACCTGACCTCGCTGCATGGTTCTGTCCTTTGACCCCGGCTTGCTCCTGACCACTGTTATTTCCTGTCATCACCTTCTATCCCTCAATGCGGTGATATTCATAAGCTGAGACTATGCTGTGTTTAAGACCTGGGGGCATCTAATTACCTGTGTACCTGTGAGCATAACAAGCTCTATGGGAAAGGCGGCTGCTATAGGTAAAGACCGCTACACCTAGTTCTGCAAGGTTATTATAATTAGCCGTTATCTGTAGTACATGTATCATATATGCTGCAAGGTCATACACATATCTCATGACTGTTTAGATGGGTGTAGTACCTATTATCGGTACTGACAGCACCAACACAGAACAGAACAACATGAGGATTCCGAATGAAGACTACAGCGACCTGTGAAAAAACCTTCTTACCGGAATGCAGAAGACTTCACATCACGACTCCCTGTTTTGCCGGCTTGAGAAAATGACGTCATCGGGAAACGCGACTTGGCTTAAAGCGGCGTTGGACGGACCCGCCTGTCATTTATGTAAAGTAAGTACTGTTTAAGGGATTAGGGGTGTTAGGGATATTAGGGTTAGAAGTTAGGGTTAACCCTAATCCTAACCTTAATCCCTAACATAGTACTTGCTTTACATAAATGACAGGCGGGTCCGTCCATCGCTGCTTTAAGCCAAGTCTCGTTTCCTGATAACGTAATTTTCTCAAACCGGCAAGACAGGGAGTCGTGATGTAAAGTCTTCTGCATTCCGGTAAGTAGGTTATTTCACAGGTCGCTGTAGTTTTCATTCGGAATCCTCATGTCATTCTGTTCTGTGTCGGGGTAGTCAGTATTTTGAAACTGACTACCACCGGTTTAGATACACTTGCTTACAAACACATTACACAGTGTTAATAGTCATAAGTTTGGAGCGTGACTTCAATATACGTTTCCTGCAGTGAACTTCATTATGTTCTGTTTTTTTCTTTTCTGAATTGTCCTGCATAATGCACACACATAACATCCTTCCTCTGCTGTACGTGTTCGTGTTTCATAAAGAGCTATCTTCTCTCAATTTTACTCTTCTTCCGGAAGCAGTGTTGCTGGCTGCAGCAACAGCACAGATGCAGGGAGTGCGTCACGCGTAAGCCTCTTTGGTATGCCTCACACAGAGACCCTGGAAACTGCCCATTGCACTGTGACCTAAATGCAACACCATCACTGCATTTTTGCCTGGGTTACAGTTCTGTGTATCTGGATCATTCTAGACCACAGTAGCTGTGACGACAGGGATGTTATAGACTGCTTTCAGTAAGGTACTGAAAGGTAATACGGGCATTCTGCCATAGAATGAAGATTTCCTTTTGCGGATGAAATATAAACATTTCACATAGGGGCAAAACTAATTAATCAATGTACAGGCTATATGTGGTGTGTCTCTACTCAAACGTAGCTTGGTTGCCACATTTCCTGAGAGTGCCAATGACCTCTTCATGATGAGACAATCAGTGATATGGCAGTGATTATTTGAGAGGCAAAGTGAACAGGAGTGGCTACTAGGTAAGTATATAATATAATAACTCTACATATTAATCTGTAGTATAAATTGTGAAGATACGTGGTTCCCAAATCACTCGGACACGGTATTAGGGGAAAAATAGAAGGATGATTCATTCTGCTGAACAGGATTAAATACAGCATGGCCCCGTAATGATAACAGGTCCAACAAATGAGGAAATCAGTTCAAATAATTCCAGTGAGATATGTTTCACAGCCAGGCCCTGATTAAGGGTTCTGGCCGCCCTAGGCTAATACGGCCGCAGCGCCCCCCTTCCCCGAATATATAGGTGTATAGGAACACTCCTGAATATGAATGTTTAGGTGTGTTCTCCAGCATTCAGATTTAGACAGATTCTGCCATTGTCTCTTACCTGTTCTTGCTCTTCTCTCTTGCAACTTTGTTATCCTCTAGATGGCTTCTGGAAAGTTGGTGTCCTGTTTTGAAAGTGCAAAAAATGTATTATAATGCAAAATGTTAACAAACCCTGAATGATTAGGCCCTTTAGTTAAAACAAACACTCCATTATGGCCAGCTAAAAGTACCCCGTTGTACAGGCATATATAAGCAATATCTGAATATTTGTGGTCAATCAAATACAAACCTCTACCAGCCCCATCTCACTAATATTTAGTATTCTAGTGATTGCTGAGACCACAGAGAGCATCCATGTGACCACCACACAATCATGAGATTATGCCCTCCAAAGCTGCTCTATTTTTTAAATACCCCCTGCAGCAATTTTCCTTAACCACCCCCCCCCCACAGCCATTTTCCTTAACCCCTGCTGCAGCCATTTTCCTTACCTCCCACCCTGCATCTATCCCCCCTGCAGCTATTTTCCTTACCTCAACTCTGTAGCTATCCCCCCCCCGTCACATCAAAACTCCCCCAGTCACATATATCAGCCCCCCTCCTCTGCCCTCCTTCACACATATCAACCTCTCTACCTCCCTATAGATTTTCATGGCAGCACCCCCCCCCCCCCCTCCCACCCTATAGATTTGTATGACAGTCCCCCCTCTCCCTCCCTATACATATGCATGTCAGTCCCCCCTCTCCCTCCCTATAGATATGCATGGCAGTCTCCAGTTTCCCTCCGTATAGATATGCATTGCAATGCCCCCCCTCTCCCTCCCTATAGATATGCATGGCAGTGCCCCCCCCTCTCCCTCCCTATAGATATACATGGCAGTGCTCCCCCTCTCCCTCCCTATAGATATGCATGGCAGTGCCCCCCCTCTCCCTCCCTTTAGATATACATGGCAGTCCCTCCCTTCACTTACCTGTAGTTGTGCCAGCGTCGCTCCTCACTCCTCAGATCAGCAGACAGGAAGTGAAGACGTCCTGCTTCCTGTTGCTGACCACTGACCACCAATGCTTTTGATCGTCGAGACCTCCAACAGTCTACTGTACGCTGAAAGGTGGCCGGGGCATTCTTCATTCCGCAGGGCATGGCAGTAAACTCAAATAGTCCAAAAGGAGTGGTGAATGCATACTGCCCCTGTACCTCCCTGGTAAGGGTATCTGCAAGTACCCCTTACTAAGGTCCAGCGTGGACACATAGAGAGCCGCCCCAGCCTGTCTAGCAGCTCATCTACCCGGGACATGGGATACGCGTCTGTCACCGTCACTTCATCAGTTTCCTATAATACACGCAGAAGCGTGTACTCCGGTCTTTCTTGGGCACTAACACCACACTGGCCGCCCAGGGACTATTGGATGGTATAATGAACCCCAGTGCCAGCATTTCATCAATCTCTTATTTGATCATATCAAGCACCTCGGGACTCGCTCGATACGCGGGTTGCCGAATAGGCCGAGCCTCCCCGGTGTTGACATGATGGGACACTACATGAGTGCGTCCAGTCCTGCTGGTGAACTGAGGCCGCTCTACCTCCAATACTCCCTTCATCTGTTGAGTCTGGGCTCTTGTTAACTGCTGGCCTATGGGCACCGCCTCCACCCCTAGGTCCTTTTTGGTTGCTGCGAGAATGTGGGGTATGGGGTCAGTCTCGGGGTCGGGGCAGCAGATTGCCACGGCCCCTATTTCCCGGGTGACGTACTCTTTTAACCTATTAATGTGATAGGTACCCACCCGCTTCCCGGTTCGATCTAGTGCAATAACGTAATCTACCCGGTCCTGTCTGTCCACTACGGTATAGGGCCCTGCCCAGGTCGCCTGTAACTTGTGCTTTCTGGCAGGTACTAGCACCATCACTTTCTGTCCAACTTCTAACTCCCTTTCTCAAGCCCCCTGGTTGGATCTTCACTGCCGTTCCTGCGCCCCCAAAGTATGGTCATGAGCGAGCTGCATCAACTTCTGCAGTCTATCCCTTATTTGTGGATTTCCCCTGACGGATCCTGAACATTACGGAGTTCCCCTGATGGATCCTGAACCGCGTCCTCCTCTTCCTCCTCCTCACCAGGGTTTTCTACGTCCCACCAATTTTTTGATTAGGGACACTGTGGTATCCATTGAGTTGATTTAAATTTTTCTTGTCTGACAAAGTTCCTGCAGGATTCCTTTCTTGGTGTTTCTGTATGTTTGTGCTGCTGTCTCCATCCTGCTGCCTTTACAATTCTGTGCTTGTCACTGAGTAATCCCACCGCTCAGTCTGTCTACCTCCTACAACCCTAATGTCATATGTTAAGCTGAATTTTTGTTGTTTGATTATTCACACGCATTGATTTTGTGCTAGTATTCTTCCTAACTGTACTTGCTAGTTCTTAACTATTCATATATGTTGTAGTATGCTTAATTGTATTAATGTATCTGTTATTTATTGTATTCATGTATGTCATATATGTACAATGATTGTCTGGGATCCTATAAATAAATAATGATATTAAAATCCGTGACCTATATCGCTGGACTAGATTTGCTTTAACTCATACGTATATGCTGCGCCTTCAGATTCCCAGGAAGAGGATCTTCACTGGGAACACCTTGGGGTGTATCTGAATGGCATTCACCTAAAGGTGTGTGTCATCAGGTTTGACCTGGGGCAAGTTATGGACGTCATTAAACTCTTTTCAGAAATTGTTCAGTTGTATAATTTTTTGGTTAAATGTTTACAAAGGAGAAGGAATATGGCGCCTAATAGTGTAGTAGTTAGGAGTTAGATCCAGTGCACTAGGTGGTAATTATTATGCGTACCAGATATTAGAGTGAGTGAGGCACATCTATATTAAGATCTCAAATGCACAACTTTTGTCTTGACGGGCTCCAAAACATACAGCAAGAAAGAGAGAACAACCAGAGATAGTGTATTATCTTCTATAACTATCAGTATAACACCCGGCGGTAGTCATTAGATTGATGCAGAAAACTCAGACATCTGTATCCCCGACAAGATGAGCCCAAACCTGTATTTACCGACACATCTCTAATAGCGATATCTTGAAAAAAGATTTCAAACAATTCCGAGGACTGAACGTGCTGGCAGACTTCATAACGTCCCTTTCAAGGGACACGCTGTGAGCACAGTCCTGATCCTCCTGATGAAGTTTTAGATAAGAAACCCATTGAGGTATTTAAAGGACTCATTGACTGTTTTATTATTCCATCTGTATATGACCTATCTACCATTTATTCCTGTAGTTACTGAACCTGCTTTGGGCAGCAATAACTTGTTAATCAGCATATGGGGAGGCTATGGAGGACCCCCTGCCATTCTGATGAGACGGCGACCATAGGACTCCGGATAAGTGCAATTGTTTGTGTGTTTTGTGCATATATTGTAGGCGTACTCTATTTAAAAATGTTTTTGATACAATATACTATACTATATGGTTTATTATATTTTTTCTGGTTGGAGCTTTACAGCGAACTCAGAGGACAAACGGTACCGGGTGTAATACAGATAAGCATGATTGTTTCTTCTATCTGGTACGCATACACACATTCGGTGGAATGTGTGTATGGTTGTTATCTCTTTCTTGCCGTATGTTTTAGAGCCATCAAGACAAAAGTTTGTGAATTTGGGACCTTAACATAGATGTGACTCACTCACTATTATTTCTGGTACGCATAATAACAGGGCTGCCAAGAGGAATTCAGGGCCCGGGTACAACAAATTCATGAGGCACCCCCTCATAGTCGAGTAAGCCCCCAAAAAGGGCGGCGCAAAAACATTTGTGGGTGTGGTCATACATTCAGAGGCGTGGCAATGCGCCGTTGGGGTGTGGCTAGCCTAACGTCGGCGCAAAATTTTTCGGAGGTGTGGTCATGCATTTGGGGGCGTGGCAAATACGCCATTGGGGCGTGGCTAACATCAAAATCACTAGGCTCTCAATTCGCCGGAGCGTCACATATGTCCAAGCACTCCTGACTTTCAAGACATCTAGCACCACACTGTAGTATACAAAGAATGCAGTGTGTACAGAAAGAGTTCAGTCTTGGCCTGCACCTTACATTGGGCACAACATTCACCATAAATTGGTATTGTCCCTACTAGAATCACAACATTTCACACACTGTGCTGCTCTCTCCTACCTGTTCTTCTCACTTTCTCCACCTGTGGCTGCTGCTTTCTTTAGTTGTGACTTGTCCGGATCCTGGAATGTTGGAGGACCTATTTTGAAAAAAAAATGGCTACATTTAGAAAATTACAGCCAGCCCCAGCGTTAAATCAATAGCACCCACGATTAATAATTAGGCCTTCCTCCAGCCCCAACATTAAAATAATAGTATTCACATTTAATAAATAAACCTATTCCCTTCCTGCAAACAGCCCCAGCAATACCTATTTCCTGCAACCATCACTGCCATTAAATAACTCATAGTCACATTTAATAAATAGACCTCATTCTCCCTAAACTAACCCCCATATTCAATAACCCCCAAACCACCCCATCTTAAATTAATAATCCCCACTATTAAATTGCCTCACCATCACCCTACAAACAAAATAGCACCAATTAATTAGCCACCACCTACCTCACACACACTACATTGCCACAAGCCCCCTGTGCCACCACACACACAATACTGTGCCCCTTCATCACAACTACACTGTGCCCCCTTATGCTCACACTGCGCCCTCCATGCTGCTTTCCCCTCTTCTTTTTCCCTCTGTGCCTCTCTCCCACTTTTTTTTCCTCCTCTGTTTCTCTCTCCCCTTTCTTTATAGTACTGTCCCTCTCTGTTTTCCTCCCCTCGCCTCTCCATTTCTTTACTTACCTTTTGTCAACTTCCTTCTTTTCTTTTCTCCTCTTCTGTCTCCTCTTCTGTCTTCTTTCTTCCTGCTGGCTGCGGCGCTCCTCACTGACTGATGGGCTTGACTTGATGACATCACGCCCGGCAGTCAGTGTGAATGGAGAAGAGGAGGGATGCGGCGCCGCGCGACCACGTGAGTATTTTTTTTTCTACCAGCTCCCCCCACCAACGAAACCCAATACAACCCCCCCCCACCCGCGGGAAAAAAAAGATTGCATAAGAGAAAATTAAAAAAAAAAAAAATATTACATTAGCAGCGAGGACCCGGGCCCCCTGGCATGGCCGGGCCCGGGTAAAATGTACCCGCTCCCCCCCCCTCTCGGCGGCCCTGCATAATAATTAGCACTGGATCTAGCTCCTAACTACTACACTTTTAGGTGTCATATTCCTTCTTCTTCGTTTCAGATTTTTTCTGGATTTACTACGTGGTCTATTGAAGACTGGGGAGTGTGTCAAGGTGTATTAAATACATGGACTATTGTTTATGCCAAATATTGGGTATTGTTTTATTTGTTAAATATGATTGGTTTCTTTCATATATATTAAATTAATGTAACATTAATGAGCTGAAACAATGCACACTGTTAAAATACAATATTAACCCACAAGGGAAAATAGTGTTACAATTAGTTATTAATGGAGAAACTCACAGTACAAAATGTATACACACTGTTAATATAGCATTACCCTATTTGTGTACTATGTAACGGAGAGAGAATAATGTATTTACAGTGAGTTGTCCTTAACTACAAAAGCAATTTATGCTACAAGTACCTGACACACATACGCAGCTCTGTATATCCACTATATTTGGCCTTCTGACACTGCACCTCTATGTTATAGTAGGATTTGGGTGTAAGTACACGCCATGCGCATTTGTATGCTTGACCTAGAAATACTACTGTTTTTGAGTTGACTACGTGTGCTTCAGCATATACAGGTAGAATCTTCATGTGTATATTTGGATCGCAAAATGTGTCCACGTGTAAACCTATGGTGCTTCCGTATGAGTAACAGAGGGCCTGATTCATCAAGGATAAGCAAACGCAAACGCATCTGCTAAACGGGACTTGAGCTACGTAAAACACCACATACGCAGCGCAAACAGAGCCGATACGGCACTCAAAGTCAACTCAATCTCAAACTCCAACGCAAATATAACGGTTTGCCTCACTCAAAGTATGAAACACAGATGTGTATGCGTTTGAGTACCTTGATGAATCAGGCCCAGAGAGATGAAGTTAGACATTACTCAACATTAACCTGTATTAACAGGGACAAAACATTCAAACATCTGTAAGCTGCTATTTGGCCAGTTCAGCTTGAAATGCTTAGTGATTTGTTGTACTGTGTGATTGCTGTATGACAGATTGCTGTATGACAGATTGCTGTATGACAGATTGCTGTATGACAGATTGCTGAATGACAGATTGCTGTATGACAGATTGCTGTATGACAGATTGCTGTATGAGATTGCTGTATGACAGATTGCTGTATGAGATTGCTGTATGACAGATTGCTGTATGACAGATTGCTGTATGACAGATTGCTGTATGAGATTGCTGTATGACAGATTGCTGTATGAGATTGCTGTATGACAGATTGCTGTATGACAGATTGCTGTATGAGATTGCTGTATGACAGATTGCTGTATGACAGATTGCTGTATGACAGATTGCTGTATGATAGATTGCTGTATGACAGATTGCTGTATGACAGATTGCTGAATGACAGATTGCTGTATGACAGATTGCTGTATGACAGATTTCTGGCCTTTCTTCTCATAAACACAACAACTACAGTTTAACCAATCTGATGGTTCAACAGTCAAATACTTCATCCCTATACAAAAAACAGTTTAAATTATTAAAAGTTATTGTATCAAAACAACCATATTGCTTTGAATAAGCTGCTTACAAAAAAACAAGAACTATTGTAATTGGTTTGGATTAGTGCCAATCATTTTGTCATTGTTTTGTTAAGCATCATCATAAAGATTTATTTATATAGCACCAGCAAATTCCGTAGTGCTTTACAATTGGGAACAAACAGTAATAAAACAATACAGGGTAATACAAAAAGAGAGGGAAGAGGGCCCTGCTCACAAGCTTACAGTCTATGAGACATGATGGTGTCAATAATTTGTTTTACACACACAGGAAAATTTTGTAATGATTATTTCTAATACATTTACATTAAATGATGATGATATTTATGAATATGGCAAGCTTTATCCAATAATATATTTCTTCTCTTGCACTGCTTAGAGTAGCCCTTTACCTGCTATACTAGCAGTGATTGATAAACATGTAACATTATATATACTATAGTTTAAGAATGAATGACAATATGTTAAATGTAACAGATTTATGTACCCTGCTAAGTAATACCATAATAAATGCTTGCAACGTGTTTGTTTGCTCCCTGCAGGCAGCTGGTTCTGATTGTGGCCAGTGAAGACTCCAGTTACATGCCGTCTCAGGTAGAGGTGATGGGAGGAGAGAATGTGTCTTGTATCAATATGGAGCTGAACACGGTCAGTGACCTCATGCGTACCATCAGCTTTACATTATAAGCCTTTCTTATAGTAGAGTGTCTCCGATCTCCAGCCTGCAGCTCCTAAGCATTGTTAGGGAGATGTCAGATGCCACAGTCCCAGTGTCCTCCATGTCATAATAAAGTCACTTATTAGGGTCCCAGTCTCTTCCATGCTAAGGAGATATCACATACCCGGGTTCCTGTCTTCTCCATGTCATGGGGATGTCATATAACAAGAGTCCCAGTCTGTTACATTTTAGAGGCATATCACATACCATGGTTATTTTCTCTTCCATTTTAGAAACATGTCATAGACAAGATTCCAATCTCCTCCATATCCTTTGGGTGTCATATACCAAGGTTCTGGTCTTCTCTGTGTTAGGAGGATGTCACCTACCAGGGTTCCAGTCTCTCTATATTTGGGCATGTCAGATGCCAGGTTCCTGGTCTCCTCCATCATAGAGACACATTGCATACTAGGCTCCTGGTCTCCTCCATCATAGAGACACATTATATACTAGGGTTCTGGTCTCCTCCATCATAGAGACACACTGCATTCTAGGGTTCTGGTCTCCTCCATCATAGAGATACACTGCATACTAGGCTCCTGGTCTCCTCCATCATAGAGACACATTATATACTAGGGTTCTGGTTTCCTCCATCATAGAGACACACTGCATTCTAGGCTCCTGGTCTCCTCCATCATAGAGACACATTGCATACTAGGGTTCTGGTCTCCTCCATCATAGAGACACACTGCATTCTAAGGTTCTGGTCTCCTCCATCATAGAGACACACTGCATACTAGGCTCCTGGTCTCCTCCATCATAGAGACACATTGCATACTAGGGTTCTGGTCTCCTCCATCATAGAGACACACTGCATTCTAGGGTTCTGGTCTCCTCCATCATAGAGACACATTGCATACTAGGCTCCTGGTCTCCTCCATCATAGAGACACATTGCATACTAGGCTCCTGGTCTCCTCCATCATAGAGACACATTGCATACTAGGCTCCTGGTCTCCTCCATCATAGAGACACACTGCATACTAGGCTCCTGGTCTCCTCCATCATAGAGACACATTATATACTAGGGTTCTGGTCTCCTCCATCATAGAGACACACTGCATTCTAGGGTTCTGGTCTCCTCCATCATAGAGACACACTGCATACTAGGGTTCTGGTCTCCTCCATCATAGAGACACATTGCATACTAGGGTTCTGGTCTCCTCCATCATAGAGACACATTATATACTAGGGTTCTGGTTTCCTCCATCATAGAGACACACTGCATTCTAGGCTCCTGGTCTCCTCCATCATAGAGACACATTGCATACTAGGGTTCTGGTCTCCTCCATCATAGAGACACACTGCATTCTAAGGTTCTGGTCTCCTCCATCATAGAGACACACTGCATACTAGGCTCCTGGTCTCCTCCATCATAGAGACACATTGCATACTAGGGTTCTGGTCTCCTCCATCATAGAGACACACTGCATACTAGGCTCCTGGTCTCCTCCATCATAGAGACACACTGCATTCTAGGGTTCTGGTCTCCTCCATCATAGAGACACATTGCATACTAGGCTCCTGGTCTCCTCCATCATAGAGACACACTGCATACTAGGGTTCTGGTCTCCTCTATCATAGAGACACACTGCATACTAGGCTCCTGGTCTCCTCCATCATAGAGACACACTGCATACTAGGCTCCTGGTCTCCTCCATCATAGAGACACATTGCATACTAGGGTTCTGGTCTCCTCCATCATAGAGACACATTGCATACTAGGGTTCTGGTCTCCTCCATCATAGAGACACATTGCATACTAGGGTTCTGGTCTCCTCCATCATAGAGACACACTGCATTCTAGGGTTCTGGTTTCCTCCATCATAGAGACACACTGCATTCTAGGCTCCTGGTCTCCTCCATCATAGAGACACATTGCATACTAGGGTTCTGGTCTCCTCCATCATAGAGACACACTGCATTCTAAGGTTCTGGTCTCCTCCATCATAGAGACACACTGCATACTAGGCTCCTGGTCTCCTCCATCATAGAGACACATTGCATACTAGGGTTCTGGTCTCCTCCATCATAGAGACACACTGCATACTAGGCTCCTGGTCTCCTCCATCATAGAGACACACTGCATTCTAGGGTTCTGGTCTCCTCCATCATAGAGACACATTGCATACTAGGCTCCTGGTCTCCTCCATCATAGAGACACACTGCATACTAGGGTTCTGGTCTCCTCTATCATAGAGACACACTGCATACTAGGCTCCTGGTCTCCTCCATCATAGAGACACATTGCATACTAGGCTCCTGGTCTCCTCCATCATAGAGACACATTGCATACTAGGCTCCTGGTCTCCTCCATCATAGAGACACATTGCATACTAGGGTTCTGGTCTCCTCAATCGTTGCGCATGTAACCAGAGTCACAGTCTTCTTTTTTTTCCAAGTTTGGGGGGATGTCACTTAACAGGGTCACAATCTTCTCCACCTTGGCGTTGTATCACATACCATTGTCTTGTTCTCCTCCAATTTAGAGAAATGTTAGATACCAAGGTGCCAGTCTCTTCCATGTTCAGGGAATGTCACATACCAGGGTCTTGTTCTCCTTCAATTTAGAGAAATGTTAGATACCAAGGTGCCAGTCTCTTCCATGTTCAGGGAATGTCACATACCAGGGTCTTGGCATCTGCCATAGGAAGAGATGTCAACACAGCATCAGACAATTAAATTAATGATTGTCCAGACAATGAGGATTCTTTTTTACATCAATATATTGTAATTAACAGTTTTCTTTTTTCAGTGACAGTCCCTGATCACACAGTCTCTATGTAACACATAAGGGGGTCAGGCACAAGGTAGGAAATGTAACAGAAGGGGTAAACCCAATGCTTGTAGATGGTACCAATATGTGCATTGTATCGAGTAAGCCCATTTGGTTCCACTTCATATGGCAAAATCCAAGTCTTTCCCATAGGCCTGCAACAGCCAGGTCCTAACAACTTCTCATCAGGATGGGTGACATGTTTTAAGAAAATTACATTGTTAGACTTCTCTGCACCGTGTGTTTTCCTTTTTATTTGTTTATTCTTGAATAGGGACATGATCCCTGAGCCTCCTAGTGAGGCAGATGTCTCCTGTGTCTTCTCCTTCTAGACTTGTGCCGTGTTGTATTGCCTGCAAGAGCTCTGTGGTAACTTTATGAAGCACACATTGGCTATTGGCCTTAACGAGCAGGGTGATGCCAGTGATCATAATCTAGATTGCATGGTTCAGCCACATTCTTCTATCTTCTAAGTTTGGTTCACCATATCTTATATGTTTCTGAAATATGGCTTGGGATTTCTGAGTTGTTATAAGTAATATTTAATTTTATTATGAATCTCCATTAAATAACATTGTAACCTCATAGTTGATGAGGTTGAAAAAAGACACCAGTCCATCAAATTCAACCTATTTTGGATCTCCTGAGATCCCTCACTTATATTTGAAATTGATCCAGATTAATCAACCACCAATCTGTTTCAATCGGGAAAAATTCCTCCAGACCCAATATTGCAGTTCTAATTCTCCCTGGATCCACTACAATCCTTCATTTTAATAAACAATCATATCCCTGGATACACTTTCCACTAAATATTTGTCTAATGCTTTCTTAAACTTATCTATTGAATCTGCCATCACAACCTATTTTACTTTATTGACTGTTTAATTATTTTCAGACTAAGCAATAATTACTATCTCTCTTATCAGGTGAACATCTCCAGCTCAGCCGGACGCGTTGTGCTCCTTGAGAACGTCACGCGCTTCTGGCCGATTATTCAGGTGAAGATAAAGCGCTGTCAGCAGGTAAACATTTGTCATGTTGGAAACATATCCTAATGTATTGGGGCTGGTATCATAAACTATGTATGTTCTCGGATTGACTCCATGCAGGGAGGTATTGACACACGTGTGCGGGGCCTGGAAGTCTTGGGACCAAAGCCGACATTCTGGCCAGTGTTTAAGGAACAGCTTTGCAGAAGAACATTCTTGTTTTACACCAGTAGAGCTCACAGTTGGGGACAGGAGATCTGTGACAAGAAGGAACATTTACTGCAACTGTTTGGCAGGTGAGTGAAGGCAATTACATCAGAGTAACAGGGCGTCGCCCATCTCAGAGCAACGGGGCGTCGCCCATCTCAGAGCAACAGGGCGTCGCCCATCTCAGAGCAACGGGGCGTCGCCCATTTCAGAGCAACAGGGCGTCGCCCATCTCAGAGCAACGGGGCGTCGCCCATTTCAGAGCAACAGGGCGTCGCCCATCTCAGAGCAACGGGGCGTCGCCCATCTCAGAGCAACAGGGCGTCGCCCATCTCAGAGTAACAGGGCGTCGCCCATCTGTTAATACCACTATAGGTGAACTTCATGAAACAGTATGAAAAACACACACAACCTCCTAATCAGGGGCAGGCTGGGCTGGGGGGCAGGGGTGCATCTGCCCCCTGGGCCAGTCTCATAGTGGGCTACTCTGGGCTGGGACACTGGGCCACATGCATTTTTTTCTTCTTTAAAATGTTCCTAATAGGCTGCTGGGTCGAGTCTTGCCCCCCAGGCTACAATATGCCGCCTCCCCCCTGCTCCTAATGTCACTAACCCTCATCACAAATGTAACACTAACACAGCAATAATATAAAAAATATTTATTAATAACTTATAATAATAAATACGTAGTGCAAGAATAAATCCTGTTTTTCAACAAATCAAATATCCTGTTTTTCAACAAATCCAATATAAAATTCTTCTACTAACCTACAAGGCCGTCAACAAAACTGCTCCAACATACATCTCCTCACCTGTCTCCAAATTTCTCCCAACTAGACATCTCCGTTCTGCACAAGATCTGCGTCTCTCTTCCATTCTCCCATTCTCGGTTACAGGACTTTTTTTCGGGCTGCACCCACTCCCTGAATTCCCTCCCTCGCACAATAAGACTCTCCTCTGGTCTTTAAACCTTCAAGCGTTCACTGAAAACCCACCTCTTCAGGCAAGCTTATAATATTCCTCAACCGCCATCTTAATCTCTCTAGGTTACCCTATTACCACCCTCTACACAGCTAACATAAGACAACAACCCTCTGACCAACATTGCTGTGTGACTGATCATACAGCCCACTCAATACTTTGTAACCTTTGCATTCTAGCTAGACAAATATGCAGTGTCGGACTGGGGCTTGAGGGGCCCACCAGGGGACTGCAACAGTAGGGGCCCACCAGAAGGAGTGTGGTCAATCACCATAGAGGCGAGACCAGACACTAGAGGGGGAGTGGTTAGCCCATGACTGCTATTGTATTTTATTCAACCAATATTGAGACATTTAGAAGAATTATAGGTACAATGTTGTGGGTGTGCACACAAATCTGCTGTTACTTAAATAGTGATCCAGTTATGGTGAGTTCTTATAAGGAAGAGAATCTATGTCCACTTATAACAATAGGACACAACCTTTTGATACTGGTTTCAGATAGAGTTCACCATTAATATGAACTTAAGTGCAGTAACCAACCACCACCACAAATGTACAAATGTTCCCTATTGGCCAGACTCTGATGGATGGAAAGTGTAGGCTGTACAAAGATCCAGGTAACCCATACTCTATAAAATGTTGGACATACAAAGAATTGGATTAGTTTTTACATGTACAGTTTTTCTGCAATGCCATTATACTTTTTTCAGTAAACCATGTTATTTTTTTACAAGTCCTGCCTGGCGTCAGATCTGTGCTGCAATCTTATTATGGGGGAGACCTGCAGCAGAGAAGATGAGGATTTTCTGGCCACGAGCGATACTATTCATGCCATCGATGGCCGAGATTCCCGTCTGGATCATCTCCTCAGATGATTAAATACACATTAAACAAACACACAAACTTACCTTGTCGCGCTTCCTGTAGTGCACACATATGATGGCATCTGTCACATGGCGTGCCCCATGTGACTCCTGAATGGAATAAGCTACGCACAGGGGGAGGGGGGGGGAAGTCACCCGCTGGCCCCTCCCTCTTCAAAAAGGGGGTGTGGCCTTAAAGCGTCAGGGCCTACCGGTGATTCTTCCGGTATCCCGGTGGGCCAGTCCAACGCTGCAAATAGGCAATATGATGTAGAACTTACCCTTGTGTATCAAACCATTGTCCCATAGATTGCAAGCAGGGCCCTCTTGTCTGTATGTATTGAACAGTATTGTTTTATTAATGTTTGTTCCCAATTGTAAAGCGCCACAGAATTTGTTGGCGCTATATAAATAAATGTTGATGATGATAACACTATGATCAACACATTTCCATTCTTAGATATATTGATATATCTTTATATTTCCATTTTTACAATAAAGAAGAAGATGCTGCAAGTATACGGCATATATGCCAGCAGCTGGTACATAAGTTAAACGACAGTGGATAAGGATAGGCACACACTGTTTATAAACATCTGAATCACTAACATGTATCAGTGAGACAAACACTTGAATTAGCTAGATAGCCTTTTAAATATTGGTGCAAATTGTGAACAGGCTGATAGGTATCCGTAATAGGATGTAATGGCCGTGAGCAGAGATGTTACTGTTATACCAGTCTGGGGGGCTCATTTTCACTTTGATTTGTAGCAAATGCTGATAGCCCTCCTAAAAACAGCTGGAGATGGAGTCCGTAAATAGTGCCTCTTATAGATATGTGCAAACCTCCCATAGCAGGATGCCTCCGAATGAGGAATACCTCAGGTGGAAAGATAAACACAGCAAAACAATTGACGGTGTTCAGAACTTCACATCCGCAAATATTATGTGATACAATTAGTTTAACAGCGGAGTAGGCAGCAGGCTTAGTACCAAATAATATACCACTTGGTACAGTGTATAAATGAAGATAGCTATCTTTCATATAAGCAAAAGCATGATCGCTTGGTTTTCAGATAAATAAATAAAGTCTCGCTTGAACCTAATACGTTTCATTAACGCTCTGTAATTTCTTCAGAGATAACTTTAGCCTGTATCAAAATCCAAGGACAGAATATGAAGTGGTTCTAGTAGTTTCTGATCATATTGCCTATAACATTATCGTAAGCCTACATGTTTATTGGCCCTGACACCCAAGGAGGCAAGCCAAATTTCTTCTGCTCAAATCCCAGCCAACCAGCTGCAAGTCCTCTCACAGATTGTCCAGCTTCTGTCCTTGTGAGTATCTGCTCAAGAAGATGCAGCACAGTCAGTACCACTTGGGCTTCTTCCCTTAATTTACCAGACGGATTCTCTGGAGACAGCAAATTGTTCCAGAATTTTCAGAAGACCTGCAAGCTATATATTTTTTTTTTTTTTTAAACTCTTTATTTAAAGAGGAAACAACAGGAAAAACACAATCAACACGTTTGACAATAAAATATTAACATTCAAGATGTCTCCTCTATGTTTTATACTTTTATATCATGGGGAATGGGGGTGAGGGGAGGGGGAAAGAGGAAGGAGGGACGGGAGGTAGAAAGGCACAGTACTGTTAACAATATTGTTGATAAGTAAATAAGCAAATTTGGAACATTGCTAGGAAAAGCTAAGCCACACGGCTACATTGGCTACCAAAAAGAAAACTAGCATACAAACATTACTCACCAGCAGCGCACCATATCCAGCCTGGGGGGTCCGGAGGCGGCCCAAAAGCTACATTCCCTCTGCAGGAGGGGGAGCCATACTGGAAAGGCAGCTACGGCTTTCTAGTAAAAACCACGAGGACCACACCTTATCGAAGTTATATGACTTATCATGAAGGTAACACGTTATACTCTCCATGCCTGCAACATGTCCTATATAGGACCGTAATTCCTGCATAGAGGGAGCCCTAGGGTCTTTCCAATGTTTCGCTATTAGAGATTTAGCAGCTGCCAAGATGTGGGAGATAAGCTTATAAGAAGGCCCACTCTCATCAGGTATAGGGCGAGAGACAAGGAATGACCAGGGGTCCTTAGTTATCTGTTGTTCCGCCACAGAGTTTATAAGCATAAGAACCATGTTCCAGAAAGGAACTATGTGAGGGCAGGTCCACCATATGTGTAACATCGTACCTCTCTGGCCACATTCCCGCCAGCAGCTCGGAGTGGTCGTAGGAAACATTTGAGACAGCTTATCAGGAGTATAGTACCATCTATAGTACACTTTATAGACTGTTTCCTTAATTAGTGTAGAGATCGAGCTCTTGGCAATCCCCTCCCTGATCTCCTCCCAACATGAGTCATCTGGAGGAGGTCCCAGATCCCTTTCCCACTCATGTAGGCCTGGAGTATCGAAAGTGTAGTCTATGAGCCAATTATATATCTGGGAGATCATCCCTTTAGTGAGAGGGGAATGTAGACACATATACTCAAAAGAGGTCGGGGCCCGGAGAGCCTCCTGGGGGGGCATGGACATGGCGAATTGTCGGACCTGGAAGTACTCAAAAAAAGGGGACGAAAGCTACGATGAAGTTCCGACATAGAAGCCCAAGTCTGATTGACCACCAGGTCCGAAACCACCCGTATAACCGCCTTTTTCCAATGTTTAAATTGCTGTGTTGAATTGCCAGGAGGGAAGTGTGGGTTGCCCCAGAGAGGAGTCAGGGGTGAGATAAGGGAGGACAATTTATATTTGACCCGGCATGAGTCCCAAAGGGACAAACAGAATTTAAGAGATTGGAGAGAGGAGGCCGCTGGTGGTCTATCCACATTGGCCAGGCCCCAGAGTGATGCCATAGAGGGGACCCCAACATAGTGGGTCTCCAGATCCACCCATGCTATGGACTGGTAAGGGGCATAGGTTACCGCCACCTGTGTCAGATGGGATGCCAAATAATAAAAATTAATGTCTGGAAAACCCCTGCCTCCCCGAGCCCTGGGTTTCTTGAGCACTGCTACCGAGAATCTAGGGGGCTTGGAACGCCATATAGACTTTAGGAAGTAGGAATGCAAATCTCTGAACACGGAGTCGTGAACCCTCACCGGGAGAGTCTGAAAAAGATATAGAAGCTTAGGGACCAAGTTCATCTTAATAGCGATAATCCTCCCCAGCCACGATATGATATAGCTCTCCCATGCAAGCTATATTTTAAACTCAGACCAACAGGGTCTGGTTCAGAGGAGCAGTAGCAGTGCATTGGTATTGTGGTATCACTATTGGAGGATGATCCACAGACCTGGGCCTTTGGATTTGATGTTAACAGTGTTTTTCTGTCTATTCTATCTTCTTTTAGGAGCAAAAAAAAAAACCCGAAACAAAACAAAATGAAAGAGCGCATAACACTTAAACCAAATAAAAATACCACCATAAATATATTAAAATTCTAATTTTTTTTGTAAAAAACATATACTGAACAAACTACATATTACAATATAAAATTCATATATTAACCGATGTCCAAGTGGATTGTCAAGGTCTGAAAAGGAAATCTCTGTTGTTGTATATTAACCCTATAGACTGATCTAAACTGTGTTGTTGCAGACTGAACCGTGCATTGTCACACGAGCAGGAGTTTGCAGAGCGGTTTCTACCTGATGATGAGGCTGCCCAGGCTCTAGGCCGGATGTGCTGGGAGGCGCTAATAACCCCCCTGGTACAGAGCATCACTACCTCAGGTGCAGAATATTCCAGCTGCAAATAACATTTCTCCAGGAATAATAGTGGGATGCCTGAACCCGTAACTCTTCTCTTTTCCAGACTCTGAAGGAGTGAGCTCCCTGAGCTGGCTTCTCACGCGGTACCTGGAGAACATTCAGCTCTCTAGACGTCCCAAGTCACGAACTTCTGTCTTCAACTCCCGTGTGCGCCGACTGACTCATCTACTGGTCCATGTAGACAACAGCCCCCCGGACACTGTGGAGCTCAAGCCTCCTAGTAAAATAAGTGAGTATATTGCGAAGGGTACATTGTGTTTATCTATTTACATACTGGGGGCTGTGGACACTGCTGGACTGAAGCCCCTTGGTAAGTTTTTCTAAAGACTTAGCTTGAGGAACAGGTATAATAACATTGTTGATGTTACCTGCTGATTAATCAATGGGGTTTGTGTGAATTTGTATGATGACACGCAGGTGGCCATAATGCTTCTGTTGCAGACAACACATATATAAGCCTTCAGTTCCTGCCATTTATAGACTGTGCCTGAGGATGTGCCAACCCCTGTTATCAGGGCAGTCTGGTGGTTCCCAAACTGTGCGCCTAGGCTCCCTGGGGTGCCTCGGTGATCTCACAGGGGTGCCTCGGTGATCTCACAGGGGTGCCTCGTGATCTCACAGGGGTGCCTCGGTGATCTCACAGGGGTGCCTCGGTGATCTCCCTGGGGTGCCTCGGTGATCTCACAGGGGTGCCTCAGTGATCTCACAGGGGTGATCTCACAGGGGTGCCTCGGTGATCTCACAGGGGTGCCTCGGTGATCTCACAGGGGTGCCTCGGTGATCTCCCTGGGGTGCCTCGGTGATCTCACAGGGGTGATCTCACAGGGGTGCCTCGGTGATCTCACAGGGGTGCCTCGGTGATCTCACAGGAGTGCCTCGGTGATCTCACAGGGGTGCCTCGGTGATCTCACAAGGGTGCCTCGGTGATCTCACAGGGGTGCCTCGGTGATCTCACAGGGGTGCCTCGGTGATCTCACAAGGGTGCCTCGGTGATCTCACAGGGGTGCCTCGGTGATCTCACAGGGGTGCCTCGGTGATCTCACAGGGGTGCCTCGGTGATCTCACAGGAGTGCCTGAGTGATCTCACAGGGGTGCCTCGGTGATCTCACAGGGGTGCCTCGGTGATCTCACAGGGGTGCCTCGGTGATCTCACAGGGGTGATCTCACAGGGGTGCCTCGGTGATCTCCCAGGAGTGCCTCGGTGATCTCACAGGGGTGCCTCAGTGATCTCACAGGGGTGCCTCGGTGATCTCACAGGGGTGCCTCGGCCAGGACAGGTGGTAAGCAAGGTGGGGGACTACTTGGTAACTATTTTGGCTTAGGGGTGCCTTGAAAAAATTATGCAGACCCTAAGGGTGCCTGGAACTGAAAAAGTTTGGGATCCACTGGGGCAGTCTATCCCCTTTCCCACCCTGTTCACATCACACAATATAGTTTAACCAGTATTTTAAGTGCTTATTTGAATTTATGTCAGGGTGGAAATTGTTGATGACCCCATATATGGAGCATACATTGATGTATCTGTGTGGTGTTGTGTGTAAGAGCTACTAAGAGCAACGAGCATCACTATGCCTGAAAGAAGCCAATAGTTTCTGTGTTCCTGTAACCTACAGATAAGCGGTAAAACGCTCATGTATGTCATGGCTGTCCTGCGTTGTGCCCAGTGTCCTGACACAATGCTTTGCCCTCTAACCAGCAGTACTGATCCAAAGTAAGTAGTCAAGTCAAAGTTATAAGCAAAGAGGGGCTGCAGCAGCTACACAGACCACCCAGCAGTCAGTGGTTCAATATGATGGTGATAGAGCCTGTGCTATCAGCTATTCTCATACAAATGTGGGCACCACAGTGTTGTGCAATTCACACTTAAGTTGGTGTCTGGTGGCCATATAGCACCAGTAGAAGTAGTCAGTAACGCTGGGTTACTGATGGTAAGAGGAATGCCAAAACAAAGCTGTAAAACCAACTCTTCAATAGCCCATCCTGTCACAGGTAACTGTGTATAGATAAGTAATGGGATGTTAGGTAGGTGATTTGATACAAGAGGGGGTAGGTGATGTTACATTAGTTCCTGTGTAGGATGTAGACTTTGCATTGATACACCAGGTAGTGTACCCAGGGGCAGGCTGGGCTGGGGGGCAGGGGGGCATCTGCCCCCCAGGCCAGTCCCATAGAGGGCTATCTTGGGCTGGGTCAGTGGGCCACCAGCACTCTTTGTCATTTAAAATAGGCTGCTGAGTTGAGTCTTGCCCCCCGGGCTGAACTTTGCCAGCACTCCCCAGAGTGTACCCAACAAACATCCATCTACTTCTCTCTGCAGATGGGAAAAGCCGGGATTCCTCCAGTGTTTGTGTGAAAGTCACCAGTCCCGGCTTGAGCAGTATGGCAGGGATCGCTCAGTGCTGGCAGGGAGTGGTTCAGAAGCAGGTAAGTGTCCGGCCCGTACTGGTGTAAGTGTGATTGAGCTCTATCTATAACTCTCCAATAGGTTAGGGCTGGCACTGTAGTAAAGTGTAATTGCTACTCTCTCCCCCAGGTGCAGCGATTTCTGGAGGTCTCGTGGAATGATGTAGATCTGGTTCCTCGGTTCTGTTCTCTGTACCTGTCTCTCAGACGGGCAATGGAAGAGATGTTTGGCCAACAGACACGGTTTTTACTCTCTCTGCGCCAGGGATTTTGTGAGGGGCTGTTACAGCTTTCATTCCTGACCGCGATACATGTAAGTGCATGTGTCAGCAGCCCAATGCATAGCTGCTAACATTAGGACACACCATTTTTCTGATCAAAACATAATCATCTAGAACACGGCCACACCCATTTATTGAGTAAGCATTACCTCTGTAGTCCCATCATCCATGTGTGGACCACCCCCCAACCCTCTTTTTTCCCTTCAATTTGCCCAGTTACCCTCTTATATTTGTGTGGTGCTGTGGTTTTATTGGGCAGGTTTCCTCACTCTGATGACTAATTTGCAGGTGACGGAGCAGTTTGCTCGGTACATTAATCAGCAGATAATTGTGATATGCATCGATTCCTCAGATTTACAGTCTCTGGAGCATCTCCAGCAATTCTTGGAGTTTGTCCTGTGCTTGTCTGAGCTAGAACTAGCTAATTCCTTTGAGCATTTCTACAGGTCAGTAAATTCCCAGGAACAGCAATGATGTGTGTGTGTGTGTGTGTGTGTGTGTGTGTGTATAGAGGCAGTGGTGTGTGTGTGTGTTTGTGTATAGAGGCAACGGTGTGTGTGTGTGTATATAGAGGCAACGGTGTGTGTGTGTGTGTGTGTGTGTGTGTGTATAGAGGCAACGGTGTGTGTGTGTGTATATAGAGGCAACGGTGTGTGTGTGTGTGTGTGTGTGTGTGTATAGAGGCAACGGTGTGTGTGTGTGTATAGAGGCAGTGGTGTGTGAGTGTGTATAGAGGCAGTGGTGTGTGTGTGTGTTTGTGTATAGAGGCAGTGGTGTGTGTGTGTAAAGAGGCAACGGTGTGTGTGTGTATATAGAGGCAGTGGTGTGTGTGTGTGAGTGTGTGTATAGAGGCAGTGGTGTGTGTGTGTGTGTGTGTATAGAGGCAGTGGTGTGTGTGTGTGTGTGTGTATAGAGGCAACGGTGTGTGTGTGTGTGTATAGAGGCAGTGGTGTGTGTGTGTATAGAGGCAGTGGTGTGTGTGTGTATAGAGGCAGTGGTGTGTGTGTGTGTGTATAGAGGCAGTGGTGTGTGTGTGTGTGTGTGTGTGTGTGTGTGTGTGTAGAGGCAGTGGTGTGTGTGTGTGTGTGTGTGTGTGTGTGTGTGTGTGTGTGTGTGTGTATAGAGGCAACGGTGTGTGTGTGTGTGTATAGAGGCAGTGGTGTGTGTGTGTATAGAGGCAGTGGTGTGTGTGTGTGTGTATAGAGGCAGTGGTGTGTGTGTGTGTGTGTGTGTGTGTGTGTGTGTGTGTGTGTGTGTGTGTGTGTAGAGGCAGTGGTGTGTGTGTGTGTGTGTGTGTGTGTGTGTGTGTGTGTGTGTGTGTGTGTATAGAGGCAACGGTGTGTGTGTGTGTATAGAGGCAGTGGTGTGTGTGTGTGTATAGAGGCAGTGGTGTGTGTGTGTGTGTGTGTGTGTGTTTACAAATGATAAGACACAGGGCTGATTCATTGAGGAACTTAGGCAAGAAATGTCTTACTTAAGTCTCCTGGACAAAATCATGTTACAATACAAAGGGTGAAAATCAGTTTTCTATTTTGCACATAAGTTAAATACTGACTGTTTTTTCATGTAGCACACAAATACTTGATAGCTTATTTGTACACTGAAATTTCAAGTTGATATTTGTGTGTTACATGAAAAAACAGTCAGTATTTAACTTATGTTACAGTCTCTGGAGCATCTCCAGCAATTCTTGGAGTTTGTCCTGTGCTTGTCTGAGCTAGAACTAGCTAATTCCTTTGAGCATTTCTACAGGTCAGTAAATTCCCAGGAACAGCAATGATGTGTGTGTGTGTGTGTGTGTGTGTATAGAGGCAGTGGTGTGTGTGTGTGTTTGTGTATAGAGGCAACGGTGTGTGTGTGTGTGTGTATAGAGGCAACGGTGTGTGTGTGTGTGTATATAGAGGCAACGGTGTGTGTGTGTGTGTGTGTGTATAGAGGCAACGGTGTGTGTGTGTGTATAGAGGCAGTGGTGTGTGTGTGTGTATAGAGGCAGTGGTGTGTGTGTGTGTGTTTGTGTATAGAGGCAGTGGTGTGTGTGTGTAAAGAGGCAACGGTGTGTGTGTGTGTATATAGAGGCAGTGGTGTGTGTGTGTGTGTGTATAGAGGAAACGGTGTGTGTGTGTGTGTGTGTGTATAGAGGCAGTGGTGTGTGTGTGTGTATAGAGGCAGTGGTGTGTGTGTGTGTGTGTGTGTGTGTATAGAGGCAACGGTGTGTGTGTGTGTGTGTGTGTGTGTGTGTGTATAGAGGCAGTGGTGTGTATATAGAGGCAGTGGTGTGTATATAGAGGCAGTGGTGTGTGTGTGTATAGAGGCAGTGGTGTGTGTGTGTGTGTGTGTATAGAGGCAGTGGTGTGTGTGTGTGTGTATAGAGGCAGTGGTGTGTGTGTGTATAGAGGCAGTGGTGTGTGTGTGTGTGTGTGTGTGTGTGTGTGTGTGTGTGTGTGTATAGAGGCAACGGTGTGTGTGTGTGTGTGTATAGAGGCAACGGTGTGTGTGTGTGTGTGTATAGAGGCAGTGGTGTGTGTGTGTATAGAGGCAGTGGTGTGTGTGTGTGTGTGTGTGTGTGTGTGTGTGTGTGTGTGTGTGTGTGTGTGTGTGTATAGAGGCAACGGTGTGTGTGTGTGTATAGAGGCAGTGGTGTGTGTGTGTGTATAGAGGCAGTGGTGTGTGTGTGTGTGTGTGTGTGTGTTTACAAATGATAAGACACAGGGCTGATTCATTGAGGAACTTAGGCAAGAAATGTCTTACTTAAGTCTCCTGGACAAAACCATGTTACAATACAAAGGGTGAAAATCAGTTTTCTATTTTGCACATAAGTTAAATACTGACTGTTTTTTCATGTAACACACAAATACTTGATAGCTTATTTGTACACTGAAATTTCAAGTTGATATTTGTGTGTTACATGAAAAAACAGTCAGTATTTAACTTATGTTACAGTCTCTGGAGCATCTCCAGCAATTCTTGGAGTTTGTCCTGTGCTTGTCTGAGCTAGAACTAGCTAATTCCTTTGAGCATTTCTACAGGTCAGTAAATTCCCAGGAACAGCAATGATGTGTGTGTGTATGTGTGTGTGTGTGTGTGTGTGTGTGTATAGAGGCAACGGTGTGTGTGTGTGTGTGTGTGTGTATAGAGGCAGTGGTGTGTGTGTGTGTTTGTGTATAGAGGCAACGGTGTGTGTGTGTGTGTATAGAGGCAACGGTGTGTGTGTGTGTATATAGAGGCAACGGTGTGTGTGTGTGTGTGTGTGTGTATAGAGGCAACGGTGTGTGTGTGTGTGTATAGAGGCAGTGGTGTGTGTGTGTGTGTGTGTTTGTGTATAGAGGCAGTGGTGTGTGTGTGTAAAGAGGCAACGGTGTGTGTGTGTGTGTGTATATAGAGGCAGTGGTGTGTGTGTGTGTATAGAGGCAACGGTGTGTGTGTGTGTATAGAGGCAGTGGTGTGTGTGTGTGTATAGAGGCAGTGGTGTGTGTGTGTGTGTATAGAGGCAACGGTGTGTGTGTGTGTGTGTGTGTGTATATAGAGGCAGTGGTGTGTATATAGAGGCAGTGGTGTGTGTGTGTATAGAGGCAGTGGTGTGTGTGTGTGTGTATAGAGGCAGTGGTGTGTGTGTGTGTGTATAGAGGCAGTGGTGTGTGTGTGTGTGTGTGTATAGAGGCAGTGGTGTGTGTGTGTGTGTATAGAGGCAGTGGTGTGTGTGTGTGTGTGTGTGTGTGTGTGTGTGTATATAGAGGCAGTGGTGTGTGTGTGTGTGTGTGTGTGTGTGTGTGTATATAGAGGCAGTGGTGTGTGTGTGTGTGTGTGTGTGTGTGTGTGTGTGTGTGTAGAGGCAACGGTGTGTGTGTGTGTATAGAGGCAGTGGTGTGTGTGTGTATAGAGGCAGTGGTGTGTGTGTGTGTGTGTGTGTGTGTGTGTGTGTTTACAAATGATAAGACACAGGGCTGATTCATTAAGGAACTTAGGCAAGAAATGTCTTACTTAAGTCTCCTGGACAAAATCATGTTACAATACAAAGGGTGAAAATCAGTTTTCTATTTTGCACATAAGTTAAATACTGACTGTTTTTTCATGTAACACACAAATACTTGATAGCTTATTTGTACACTGAAATTTCAAGTTGATATTTGTGTGTTACATGAAAAAACAGTCAGTATTTAACTTATGTGCAAAATAGAAAACTGATTTTCACCCCTTGTATTGTAACATGATTTTGTCCAGGAGACTTAAGTAAGACATTTCTTGCCTAAGTTCCTTAATGAATCAGGCCCCTGGTTACTGAAAGCTTCCTGCACTTCTTGTCAATGCTTTCAAGAAAATACCTGTGGTGACACATGAAGAAATGTAAACTAAACCAAAAGTGTGGCAAACCCAAACCTGCAAAAACAGCGCGTCTGTGTCCCTTTGCGTAGCCTTTTCCATCTGACATCAACAGTGGCTTTTGAACAACATGACACAAGATGAAATGTAATTTACAATTGTAAATGATAGATGCATCATCATCATCATTTATCATCATCATCATCATCATCATGCAGATGAGGTCTGATCAGATGTCGGCAACCATAAGTGTTATATGCCAGAAAAGCTACCCCCTTGGAGAAAATGGAAGACTTTATCATTCAATCAACATTTCTGCAAGTAATAAATGCTGTGAAGCTGATAGCTGCTATGACAATGATTCAAGACTCTCTTGCGGACATTGGAACTCTCCATGACTTGCTAAATATTTTAAACATTTTGGAATCCTGAACAATAATGGAGGGTTACATTGCTACAGTGAGAAAGGAACGCAGCTACGGGAAGAGCTATCAGGCAGAATGGAATGAACTGATCTCAGAAGGAGTTGAAATAGAACATGTCTCAGCTGTTACCTTTCACTGAAGATGTGAAAATGATGGATCTCACGAGAAGCAGCAGGTGAACCACAGCAAATTATTCACCAAGTTTTCACTTACAAAACTGAGCGTCACTTGCAAAGGTCATCCTGGCAGAGTGATTTTATTCAATCAAAGAAGAAAAGGGAAAGTTTTCTTAGATGCAGTTATCTACCTTGTCTTCCAGAGACACTTTGAATCTCCAAGAAGATGTTGCCTTATTGAGTTTGTGAAGAAGCTCTGCCGGCACTTCACAAGGATGAAATCCGAGGAAAACACGGTAGGAAATTTCCAATTCTGCTAACACCAGCAATATAAAGTGCAGAAAAAACACCAAATTTTGCAGAGCTGAACACTAATGTACAAAACAAAATATTAAATCAGCTGCTGGTCACTATATAATCAAATATATTGTTTATTCAATAATACATATAAAAATAATATAATAATATAATCAATACATAAATAAATGAACTCAACCAAAGAGAATCATATAATAAAAATATATATAATATAAAGAATTAATATATAAAAAAACAATTTCAAATAAATAAAATCGATGGATAGATACAGAACACACTGTAAGATGATAGGATAACTCCGGGTATGAAGCAATTCCAACATTTCCGAATATGAGCTAGGAATTTTTTTTCCAGTACCATTGATTTTATATTTATATGTGGGCCCACAATATATATTTTATGCTCAGTGTACACAGACAGGTAGGAGTTTTAGGTAAGGTTCGTTATATTATATCGATCCTCCTATCTTGGATATATTTCAAAGGTGCTGCTCAGTAAATAAATGGATAAATATCAGTGTAATAAAACCATATATGTTGCACACAAATAAAAATGTGCATAGATCCAGATTTATCAATACTATGTCACTCTCGTTAGACGCAGTAAATAGAATCACACTGTTCATATTATAACAGACTTTCAACAGCACTCACCTGTCTGGTTAATATATTAGCCAAAATTGGCAGAAGTAATAAATGATTGGTCGCAAAAAGTCTGGATCAGGTATATAATTCCTTCCTGGCCGGCTGTTACATCCGATATACGGGTGACTGTGAATGGTATGTGCCCTCCGGCACTAACGGGCCCCTTCCTGCAAGGTCATAATCCAGAGCTGCGTATCCTGAGTCCTTGATCTTGTATGGGCACTCGGGAATATTGTCTCCCAGGTAAAGGGGTTTACATCTAACAAGGGCAATATAAACGGCAATGGAATTTGCAGAGAAATGTGAAGAATGTGGAGTGGCCATTGAAAATGTCTACAAGACCAGCTGCGTTGTCACATATCAGAGGCTCCGATTGCAGTATTACCGCCTCCCAGAGATATCCTCCAACTCGCCAAGATCAGCAAACTTTTTATGGCTCTCATGAAGAGAAGGATGTTGTTTTGTGTTTTGCAGATTCATCTGTAATGGAAAATTCTGCTTCTTTCATAGAGGCAGTGGTGTCTGTGAGTGTGTATAGAGGCAGTGGTGTCTGTGTGTGTGAGTGTGTATAGAGGCTAGTGGTGTCTGTGAGTGTGTATAGAGGCAGTGGTGTGTGTGTGTGAGTGTGTATAGAGGCAGTGGTGTCTGTGTGAGTGTGTATAGAGGCAGTGGTGTGTGTGTGAGTGTGTATAGAGGCAGTGGTGTCTGTGTGTGAGTGTGTGTATAGAGGCAGTGGTGTGTGTGTGTGTGTGTGTGTGTGTGTGTGTGAGTGTGTATAGAGGCAGTGGTGTGTGTGAGTATAGAGGCAGTGATGTCTGTGTGTGTGAGTGTGTATACGAGGCAGTGGTGTGTGTGAGTGTGTATAGAGGCAGTGGTGTGTGTGTGTGAGTGTGTATAGAGGCAGTGGTGTGTGTGTGAGTGTGTATAGAGGCAGTGGTGTGTGAGTGTGTATAGAGGCAGTGGTGTCTGTGTGTGTGAGTGTGTATAGAGGCAGTGGTGTGTGTCTGTGAGTGTGTATAGAGGCAGTGGTGTGTGTGTGAGTGTGTATAGAGGCAGTGGTGTCTGTGTGTAGTGTTGTGTGTCTCCTTCTTTGTAGGGACAGTGTTTCTGTCTCCAGCTTCTGTTTCCCATGATGCTGTGTGTTTCAGGCATTACCTGGCCAATCGGCTACTCACCCTGGACCATGCTGGCTGGAGAACTCGGTGGTAGATCACATGGCATTTGTTTCCCGAACCGGTTTCCTCAAGAGATGCTGAAAATCTGGAGGAGGCAAATATTCTGCAAATAGAAGAACATCTGTTCCGGCTCCAGGAGCTGGATGAAGATCTCTTATCAGAGGAGGATGAGATGATAGCAGAGGTAAGGACACTTGTGCAGTGCATGTATCGTTGTGGAGCAGTGCAAAAAAAAAATGATTAAAATGGAATAATAAAGTGAAGAAGGGGAATTGTAAGAATCATTATTTGCTGTATGGAGCATGCACCGCCATCTCCTCTAAACACCAGCTGAGCTCTTAGGGTCCATCTTAAGTATAAACTAGCTTCACTACAATGTATCTCGGAATCTCCTTATATGAACTGAGGTCCTAAAAAGGTCCTCTGATGTCTGTCCTCCACCCCCACAGATCACCTTTATACACTGACAGAGACATCTCTAATATCTGTTAGTCTGACTACTGAATCTGCCTAAAGAACTTTGATTCTGACTTCCTCAGAAATATGTTATAATCTTGCTCGTAGATGACCACACGTGAAAACAGATTTCTTGGTGCTATGTAGATGTTGGGCTTTGAGGTAATGAGGAATCCAAAATATGCAGAAGACTTGTCTCTTCCATGTCAGACTGACTTTGTGCTGTCAGCTTCAAGTTGCATATAAATGCTACCATATTAATGGCCATCACTCTCTCCTCAGCCCTCACATCCAATTCTTGTTGCAGTCCTGCTATTTTTACCTCCACAGTATTGCCAAAATAAACCACATTTCCACTCAAGAACTAAGTAAAACTCAAGTCCACAAGCTCATTTTTTCGCTGCAGCTACTTATCTTCCTTTCTAACACTCCTTATCTGCTACCCCTCTCTGTAAAGCCTTTCACTGGCTCCTCATTACCTCAAGGATTAAGTTTAAACTGCTCACCATCATGTACAAGGCCCTCGCTGACGCTTCCCCTCCAGATATCTCAGACCTCATCTGCGTAGCCTCTGACATTCAACTCTATTCCCCCCTTATTACCTCCTCCCTCTCTCCAAAACTTCTCAGGTGCTGCTCCCCATCTATGGAACTCCTTGTTCTACCAGACTCTCCTCCAACCCTCAAATGATCCCTCAAAACTCACCTCTTCATGCTTGCCTACCCTACTTCCTAAACCCTCATGTCCACTCCTCTGCTCATCTGTTCACCACATTCCATCTTGCTCCATTTGCATCTAGTGTCTCTCATTACCCCCTCCCTCTAGAATGTAATATTCTCAAGGTCCTCATGTCCTCATATGACCTTGTTGTCATGTTTCTGCTGAATCCTCTTCTATCTCATTTTATTAATGCTAGCTCATGACCACCCATGGTGGAGCTTTATTGTATAAATGCCACTGCTAATATCTGTATCTGTCATTTGATTTATTGTATTCACGTCTGTTATATCTGTAAGACGACTGTCTAGCGCTATGGAATCTGTGGCACCTTACAACCTTACAAATAAATGATGATGTACTCGCTGTTTTACACTATCTGACTGCAATTTAAAAATTCCCCTTCTGGTCAACATCAGATCCAGGTCTAAAGCAGACATTTGTTCTGGATGGATGGTCAATGC
The DNA here is from genome assembly GCF_038048845.1 of Mixophyes fleayi. NCBI lineage: Eukaryota > Metazoa > Chordata > Amphibia > Anura > Limnodynastidae > Mixophyes > Mixophyes fleayi. Next base: position 348,945,398 of record NC_134404.1, on the reverse strand, counting down.
AGTCGGACGATGTCTGACCGTACATATGGTCATTGTCCAACTGTCTGGTCATTGTCTAGCCATGTGATCCGTACAATTATTGTCAGGAGGCTTCAGTCTTATTCCACGGAGGGAAGAATTGACAAGCTGTTTCTCTGTCTCCAGGTCATGGAGGGAGACCAATGTCAAAAGAAAATCGTACAGAGGTCGAAATCTGTGGTTCTGTCCTCCCAGTGTTGGCCGTTCTCTCCAGTCTGCTATATGGACAACCCTCACAAAATATTTCCTTCATTCTCTCACTGACTCTCTGCAGAGTTCACAGACGTCTACACAAAGAGTAAGTGAATAAGACAATGGCATTTCTTGCTGACTTTACAGTCGATGTTTGTGTCTGGTGGAGATGTCTGTCTAAAATGAGAATGTTCTGACTAATGTCATAAATGTTTTGGAATTCCCTCAGTTCTGTGTTTTAAGCAAAGAAAGATATAAAGGTCTATTATGGTACATCATGGCAATCCACTACATGGTCCACTACCTACACTCTAACCTATTGGAGAAGTTAATATAGAGCAGAAGTTTGTATAGCTTCATGAGCCAGGGTAGGGTGATGGTGACTTCCTATCTCATAAAGGAGATGTACGGTACGCAAAGTCCAAATCTTACACAATGAGAAACAAACTTTAGACTCGTATAGAATCTAGGGGGGAAATCATTACAGTGCGGATTTGCAAAACTCCATGAGTGTTCTTGCATGATGGCACTTGTAGAACTACAAGAACTAGCATGCACATAATCAACAAGTGTGCATTACGAGTATTGCTCCACTATACACTATTGTCCCCTTACTAGATGTGCCCAATACTCAAAAATAGAGCTGCTCGGGCTCGGTTTCTGAAACTGAGCCCACCAGATCTTAGCAGATCCAGTACTTTCACGTACCCTCGGACTGAAAACGAGGCAAAACGTCATTGTTGCGTCGTTGGCTCTCGCGAGGTTTCGATGCTATAAGTACCGCCTCCACAGAGATCTGACACCATTTCAGAGACAGACACAGAAGGGGTAGCAGGGTTCTTGGCAGTCTCCAGTCTTCAGTCACATTGTTCTTGTCACTCTCCAGTTTCCTGTGACATTGCTGTATGCATCAATATGGATTCACATCAGTCCACAGGAGACCAGGAGCACCAGCAGCTGCTGGCACCAGTCATGATTATACTAATCCCTCTACGTATGCTAAAGCCTGTGTTCAAATGCATAGTGGTTTTAAGTCAGGGAAACAAAAATGTAACAAAAAGCTTTTACATTTTTAAAGAAAATAAAGGTGAAAGTTTACTGTAGAAAAACATAAAATTGCCAACATGCCATTCTACCCAAAATATTAACAAGAATACCAGCATCAGCTAGATCCCAGTACCTGCAATTTACATTGTCATCATTGTAACCCTCATTAGTGTGTAATTCATCCTCACACAATACTAATTCATCCCCGCTGGAATCCACCATTACAGAAGTCTCTGTACTTTTATGTAATTGCCGTTAATGGCCTTCCTTGTGGAATTTGTAGTTAATTTTTACGACAGACCTGTCACAATTTTTGGGCAATTCTTTTAGACCAGACCAAGGTGGTATTGTTAGGAACAGCAGGTAACTGCTGTTTTCTTTTTGGCTGCTGCAGTGTTGTTCTCAGCTTGGGTGTGATCACCTGAACTCCTCTCACCTGCAGCTCATTCTGACACCTGCCCTGATTGGCTACTACTGTTTTTAATACCTTTCAGCTTCACTCTGCCTTTGCCGGTTATAGCGTTCACACGCTTTCTTCTCCATGCTTCTGTGTCTGTGAATAGTCTGCCAGTTTTCCTGGTTGATGCTATTGTGACCTCTGCCTGAACTCTGACCTTGCGTGTTTGCTCATGGACCTGACCTCTGCATGGATTCGGTCTCTGCCTTTTCATCTGAGAGATCACCTCCCAGCCGCAGGATAGTGGTGCCAGCTATCCGCTCCATTAGACTCACCTGTGTCAGCAGTGTTTTACAGTACAGTTTTACTACTCTATCTTGCTCCGGCATTATCCCTGACACAGTGCTACTCTCTAGCTCCATCTCTCACAGGCCACAGCTGGTACTACACTGTCCTCTACTCCACACTGCCAATCTGTTATACTGGTGGAGGTTGGTACTGCATTCTGTTGCTACTCAGTGTTCCTGCTCAATCTGGTCCAGGAGTATCTCTGCTCAGCATCCCACTATCAAGTCGTTTGTGGTGCCTACCTACGGGAGTTGAGTTATCGCTACTTGAGAATAAGTCCTGGGGACAACCGAGTACCGGCAAACATATCTGGTTCTATGGGAAAGGGGGTTGCTATAGGTGAAGCTCTCGTCAACAACAGGTTCTGATAACTTAACTCGTAGGGTGCTTCGTGACTTTGGTGTCTTTTATCTGTATTTTACCTTAATTGTATTTGCACTTTAATTAATTTATCTCCATTTTATTTTATCTTTATGGCACTTTAAACTGTGTTTGCCACTGCCTTTTGTTCCTGCTCCACTTTATTGTTCTCTGCAGTCCTTCCTTTGTTCTTGTCTTACTCTGCTTTGTCAGTCCATATCTAACTCGACCACTCTGGCCCACTTCTGGCCCCCGTTGCTGCCTTTACCTCTGTGCTAATTGCCCTTACCCTCTTCTTGCCCCTTCTCTCATTCCCAGTCCCTCCTGTCTCTCACCATGCCGCCCCGCTCCTTTCCTATACTCATCCTCTCCCCTAGTCCCATTCTCTCACCCAACTCTAACAGCCCCACCCCTCACCCTCCCCCTCGCTCCATCAACCCTGATAATCTTATCCGCATCTCCCCTCTTCCCTCCCCCCCTTTCTCTTGTGCCCTCTGGAACTCCAGGTCCATCTGCAACAAACTTTCCTCCATCCATGACCTCGTCATCTCCAACTCTCTTAATCTTCTTGCCATCACTGAAACCTGGCTTACTTCTTCTGATACCATTTCACCCGCCGCTCACTCCTACGGGGGCCTCTCCTTCACCCACTCCACCAGACCAGACGAGCGTCCAGGAGGCGGAGTGGGCCTCCTCCTATCCCCTAACTGCACTTTTCGTGTCATTCCTACTTTACCTTCCCTCTCCTTCTCCTCCTTTGAAGTACACTCCATCCGTCTCTTCTCCCCCATCCACCTCCGTGTCTCTGTCATCTACCGGCCCCCTGGCCCCACCTCCCTTTTCCTTGACAACTTCGCTGCATGGCTCCCCCACTACCTTTCCACCGACCTTCCCTCCATCATACTTGGTGACTTTAATATTCCTATTGACAAATGTTCTGACCCCGCCACCATCAAATTTCTCGCCCTCTCCTCCTCCCTAGGCCTCACTCAGTGGACCTCTTCCCCCACCCACTGTCTTGGTCACTCCCTCGACCTTGTCTTCTCTCATCTCTGTGATCTCTCTGACTTCTCCAACTCTCCCTTCCCACTCTCTGACCACCATCTCCTCTCCTTCACTCTGTCCTCCTCACCTGCTCCTGCCTCGCCCAAGGCGACCCTCACCAGGCGCAACCTTGACGCTATTGACCCTACCTCTTTCTCCTCCTCTCTTGAAACTCTCCTATCACCCCTTACCTCCCTGGTCTGTCCTGACCAAGCATCCTCTCTCTACAATCTCTCCCTCACTACTGCCCTGGACGCTGTCGCCCCGGCCTCTACCGTCAGCAGACGCCACATCCTTCCCCAGCCCTGGCACTCAAAACTCACCCGCTTCCTTCAAAAGTGCTCTCGCACTGCTGAACGCCTCTGGAGGAAAATGTCGTTCCCTGGCCGACTTCCTTCACTTTAAATTCATCCTCTCTTCTTTCTGTTCCGCCCTCTCCCTTGCCAAACAATCCTTCTTTAAGTCCCTCATTTCTTCTCAGTCCTCCAATCCCCGCCGCCTCTTTGCCACCTTCAGCTCGCTACTCTCCCCCCCACCCCCTTCTGTCCCGTCTTCCCTCTCCGCTTCTGACTTTGCCACCTTTTTCTCTTCCAAAATTGAGGCCATCAGACTGAATATCTCCTCCCCTTCTCCCGCCTCCCTCTTTGCTTTACCTCCCATTAACACCCAACTCTGGTGCTCCTTCTGCCCTACAACAGGTGAAGAAGTTCACTCTCTCATTCAGTCCTCTCCACCCTCTACCTGCCCTCTTGATCCCATCCCCTCTCATCTCCTTCGCTCTCTTTCTCCCACTGCCTGCTCCTACCTCGCACACCTTTTCAACCTATCACTCTCCTCTGGGGTAGTACCCCTCTCATTTAAACACGCTCTCATCTCTCCTATCCCCCAAGAAAACCAATCTCGACCCCACATCTCTTGCCAATTATCGCCCTATCTCTCTTCTTCCCTATGCCTCTAAATTACTTGAGCGGATTGTCTGTAGCCGCCTAACCAGGCACCTCTCGGACAATTCCCTCCTTGACCCTCTCCAATCTGGCTACCGCCCCCTCCACTCTACCGAAACGGCCCTAGCCAAGGTTACTAATGATCTCCTATCGGCCAAATCCAAGGGTCACTTTTCCCTACTCATCCTCCTTGACCTCTCCGCAGCCTTCGACACCGTGGACCACCCCCTCCTGCTGCAAACTCTTCTCTCTCTCGGCCTCTCTGGTTCTGTCCACGCCTGGTTCACCTCTTACCTCGCTAACCGCTCCTTCTCTGTATCCACGTCTGGTTCTTCCTCCTCCCCCTACCCTCTCGCAGTAGGAGTCCCGCAGGGCTCCGTTCTTGGCCCTCTACTCTTTTCCCTCTATACTTCCTCCCTTGGTGCTCTCATCTCCTCCTTTGGCCTTCAGTATCACCTTTATGCTGACGACATTCAACTCTACATCTCTTCACCTGATCTTTCCCCCACCCTCCTCGCTCAGGTATCTGACTGCCTCTCCGCCATCTCCTCCTGGATGTCGGAGCGCTTTCTCAAAATCAACATTTCCAGAACTGAACTCATTGTCTTTCCTCCTCCCAACCACCCATCCCACCATGACCTCTCCATTGTCGTTAACAACACTACCATCTCCTCTGTCACCCAACTCCGCTGCTTGGGTGTCACCCTTGACTCCTCTCTCTCTTTTGCCCCCCACATTCATTCCCTTGCCCAAGCCTGTCGCTTCCAACTATGCAACATCGCCAGCATCCGTCCCTTTCTTTCTCAGGAGGCCACCAAAACTATCATACACGCACTCATCATCTCCCGCCTGGATTACTGCAACCTCCTCCTCACCGGCCTCCCCCACTCTCGTCTCTCCCCCCTCCGCTCTATACTCAACGTGGCCGCAAGACTTATCTACCTCTCACGCCGCTCCTCCTCTGCCTCCCCTCTCTGCCTTGCCCTTCACTGGCTCCCCTTCCCCTACAGAATTCTTTTCAAACTCCTCACCACCACTTACAAGGCTCTCTCCCACTCTACTGCCCCTTATATCTCCAACCTCCTCTCCATTCACACTCCCGCCCGCTCCCTGCGCTCGGCCAATGACCGTCGCCTCTCCTCAACTCTGATCACCTCTTCCCATTCCAGAATCCAGGACTTTTCCCGTGCAGCCCCCCTTCACTGGAATGACCTCCCTCGCTACATCCGCCTCTCTCCCACTCTGTGCTCCTTCAAACGTGCACTCAAAACTCACCTCTTTCTCAAAGCCTACCAACCATCCACTTAACCCCTATCTCCTCCGCTCATTCTCCCCTCTCTCCCATTGCCTCAACTGGCTCCTCTTGTACCTGGTCTGTCAACCCTCCCTTACGATGTAAGCTCGAATGAGCAGGGCCCTCTTCCCTCCTGTCTCCTTATCCGTTCTTCTGCTCCGTGTCTATTGCATCTGCCTGCCTGGAGTTTCTGAAGTATTGGTACTTTTTGTTTATTGTTCTGTACTGTTATACCCTGTATAGTCTACTGTTTGTACTATGTGCGGCGCTGCGGAAACCTTGTGGCGCCTAACAAATAAATGATAATAATAATAATAATGCTAGTGCTTAAGGTACTTAACAGCAATTAAACCATTGTTTTCTGTATTTGGGCCTGATTCATCAAGGTACTCAAACGCATACGCATCTGTGTTTCATACTTTGAGTGACGCAAACCGTTATATTTGCATTGGAGTTTGAGATTGAGTTGACTTTGAGTGCCGTATCTGCTCTGTTTGCGCTGCGTATGTGGTGTTTTACGTAGCTCAAGTCCTGTTTAGCAGATGCGTATGCGTTTGCGTACCTTGATGAATCAGGCCCCTTGTGACTAGTCTGGGTTATGCAGAAGCAAAAATGGTCCTTTCCCCCATTTAAATGACAGATTCACAACACAACAAATCTCAAAAGTTTGTACTATGCTAGTTACACGATTTAAGTGTGTTTGGGTCCTGTACCCTTCAGAAATACCGGCAGTAAAAATATCTCTTGACTGGGCAAGAATTTGTCACCGTGTCTGGTGAAAGGGTCACACCATAAAACCAGGAAACACAAATAGTGTTTGTACAAAAAATCAATAACAATTGAGCGCAATGATGACAAAGAAAACTTCACCTTGTTATCAAATCAGTACACACATGAAAGAATCAGGAGAGAAACAAAATATCAGGTCATTTGACTCACCACGATAAAGGTTTATGTAATGAAAGAGGAAAGTTTTATGTAATGAACAAGGAGAAAAGAACACGTTTTATGTTAGGAAAGAGGAGGAAACGTTTTTTGTAATGAAAGAGGAGGAAACGTTTTATATAATGAAAGAGGAGGAAACGTTTTATGTAATAAACAAGGAGGAAACGTTTTATGTAAAACAGAGAAGGAAACAAAAAATACTGGATTTTAAAAAAAAACCAAAAAACAGGAGGAAACGTTTTATGTAAAACAGAGAACACGTTTTATGTAATACAGAGGAGGAAACGTTTTATGTAATGAACGAGGAGGAAACGTTTTATGTAATGAACGAGGAGGAAACGTTTTACGTAATGAACAAGGGTGTGAGGGAAGGAGGTGACTGCAGACTATAAAACATATACTTTTTCTAGCCCTCTGGTTCCCCCATATTTGTCAGTCATATTTAAGCTTGTGTTTATTCTATTTTGAAAGTAGTTAAAATAACTGCCAGGTTGTACCTTTAGCCTGCAAACTAGTCCAATTTTTCAGTCTAGGCAAAAAAGGATTATTGTCCACCAGTCCTGTATGAATGTACATCACACCAGGGGGTCTTTTATCTTTGTTTAGCAGTGGGTCTATGTGTATTAGCATAGGAAACGGGTCCACAGGCAGAGCTCTATGTTTAATTACAGAGTGTGTTTAAATGTAAGTGTGTCTGGAGTGTGATCTTTCCTGTTTACACAAAATCTGCTGTATAGCCACATAACAATGCATGTTCCTAATTAATTCATCTGCTATCTCCTGGTCTGTATGTTTACCTGTGAAAAGGTAAATACACAAAAAGGACCAATCAGGTTGGTCCTGGAATTGCTGATGAGGTCATTTCTGGGCTTAAAAGACACCTAGAGAGGACAGCAAATTGGCATTCACTACAAAGTGATAGCTGAGGTCAGGCTGGCGTTGAGATATATTAATCTCTGCCCCTGACAGGAAAGGGACAATCAGTCCCTGGAGTACTGCTGTTGTCTGGTCTACCTCTCCAGGTCTTGGGGAGCTGTGTGTCCGCCAAAAGTGGAGTGACAGTGGCTTAGGGCCACTACATTTGCTGGTAGTCTTAAAGAAGAGAGAGGAGAAGCTTGGGTTGCTAGACAGCAGTCCCTGAAAGTAACAAGGATACTGGTGAGGTGTTTTCATTATACCCTGTATGTTGTCTATGCCAGACTGTAGTGTTATGTGTTTCAAGTTAATATTTAAATTTGTTAAATGCTGTTTGTTGTTACCATTTTGTTAAATAAACTTATTTTTGTTATTTCGGATATTTGCCTGGGTGATTTTGAACCTTGGATAGGTACCGGGTAGGTAGATACCCGGTATCTTCACAAAGGGGGAAAAGTTTTATGTAGTGAACGAGGCGGAAACGTTTTATGTAATGAAAGAGGAGGAAATGTTTTACGTCATGAAAGAGGTGGTACAAAGTGGTTTCAGCTTCAGTTTAATGTAAATTTAGGCATTTTGTACAGTGTGACTTTAGGAATATTTCCACCACCCAGAAACCTAGTTTCTAGTTTGCAGAACTGTCTCCAGAGAGGCGGGCACCTTGATTTGCGCTAGGTGTACAATATCACCATTAGCTGCAAACATTTCCTTTTCTATCTGTACCTGTTCCATTCTCTCTTCTACTGGAGAAATTATGTTTCTGATGCTGTTATAAATTTACCCATTCTTGCCAACTCTCCCGAGATTTTTCGTGAGTCTCCCGAAATTTCTGGGAGAGTAGGGCATCCTCCCGAATTAGAGTCACAATAACGCGATTTTCAAATAATTGCGTCATTTTGGCGTGATTCGTTAAGGTCCACACTCTCCGCCCATAACCCCCCTCCTTGAACTCCCAGAAGGGCTCAAGATAACGTTGGCAAGTATGAATTTACCTCCTTTGCAGTCCCTGTAACTTAAAAATAATGTGGTTTATACAATACTTTCAGATCACAGCCATTAATGCACCTGACTTGTTCACTCCGTGCGGCCTCTCTATATAGTATTGTATATGTATATGTATGTGTGTATATATATATATATATATATATATATATATATATATATATATATATATATATAGTATTGTGTGTGTCAGTCTGGGCGGCCTCTCTCTCTCTCTATATATATAGTATTGTGTGTGTGTGTGTGTGTGTGTATATATATATATAGTATTGTGTGTGTGTGTGTGTGTGTGTATATATATATATAGTATTGTGTGTGTCAGTCTGGGCGGCCTCTCTCTCTCTCTATATATATAGTATTGTGTGTGTGTGTGTGTGTGTGTGTGTGTGTGTGTGTATATATATATATAGTATTGTGTGTGTCAGTCTGGGCGGCCTCTCTCTCTCTCTCTCTCTCTCTCTATATATATATAGTATTGTGTGTGTCAGTCTGGGCGGCCTCTCTCTCTCTCTCTCTCTCTCTCTATATATATATAGTATTGTGTGTGTCAGTCTGGGCGGCCTCTCTCTCTCTCTCTCTCTCTCTCTCTATATATATATATATAGTATTGTGTGTGTCAGTCTGGGCGGCCTCTCTCTCTCTCTCTCTCTCTCTCTCTATATATATATATATAGTATTGTGTGTGTCTTGTAGGTCAGTCTGTGCTGGGCTCTAGGTCACAGAGGCTGCAGTGGACGTGGTTGGGGACAGCAGAGATACAATATGGAGATCTGACCCTCCGTGTCTCCACCCTGCAGATGTTCATCTTACTGTTATTTAACCAGCAGAAGGTGAGAATCGGATCAGATTGAAATGTTTTATTTTTTGAGGTGGAACAAAATGTAGCAACATGATCCCTATCACACTGGTTTGTGGACATTGTTCATACTACTTGGTTACATTCAGTGAGTGGTCCTCAATCTCATTGAGAGTTTGGGAGATTATACCTCATACTTGCCAACTCTCCCGGATTGTCCGGGAGACTCCCGCATTTTGCGAGAGTCTCCCGGACGAGTGTGGCAATCTCCCTGATAGGAAGGGGGAAAAATTCAGTTTAAACGCCGCGATTCACCCGGAATCGCGGCGTTTAGCCCCGCCCCCGCTGTAAAATGACGCGATTTGCGTCATTCCGTCACGGGGGCGGGGCCAAAATGACGCGATTTCGCAGCCCCGCCCCCTGCACGCCCACGTCCCAGCCGGCATCTCCCGGAAAAAGAAAAATAAATGTTGGCAAGTATGTTATACCTGCACCCTGGACTTGATTGACTGCAGAGTCAGTTTTTAATCCTTCTCCCGCATGTGTCATGCAAATATAAATTCTAATTAATAATCCTTCAAATCCTTACATACATTGCACTATGGAAATATTATCAACAATATATTGCAGCCATTACAAGGTTCTTTTTTCATATAAACTGTAGATCACGTTGTGTGTGAGGCAATAACTCTGTTTACTGTGTACAGGAAGTCTCTGAGAAGGATATTGTACATTGCACAGGGGTGTCTGACAGTTTACTGAGGAACTCTCTGCTCCCTCTCACCGCAGACAGTGGGATCCTGACCGTTCATGAGACAACTAGTACGTATCACCATTATCTTCACCTTTACCTTCTACTGACTTCTGTTTGCAAAGTAGCATCTAATATTATTTTGTGTAAGCACTTAAAACCATACATGCAAAGTAATTTATTCAGGATTCACCATAACTGGAAGGGGATCTATTTCATGTTGCAATGTTTTGTTTTCTATAAACATGAATTGAATTCCATAGTAGCACTTCACCTCCTTCTCTATGCCTGGACTCTCAGAATGCACTGAAGGGACACATGGGGGAGGGCGTAAGTCCAACTCCGACCTGCAGAAATGTGTGTTGTTTTACTCATACTTACCAACGTGACAAGGTTGGTTTCCAGAAGAGGTGGGCGTGACGTAATGACGCAAACGCGTCATTTGACAGTGGGGGGGCGGGGCCAAACGCTGCGATTCACCGGGAATCGCGGCGTTTGGGAGCTAATTCTGCCCACTTCACTAGGAAGTGGGCACTTCCTAGTGAAGTGGGCAGATCCGGGATATTGCCACACTCTCCCGGGAGTCCGGGAGACTCTCACAAAATGCGGGAGTCTCCTGGATATTCCGGGAGAGTTGGCAAGTATGGTTTTACTGCGCATATTCAGCTAATTAGATGTAACTTGCAGACACCTTCTGCTGGAGAGGTAGATGAGTGTAATGTAAGTGTGGCCTCCTGGAAATGTGGCCTGGTTAATGCTAATGCAATATGCTCCCACCAATCACAGACAAGCCACCTTTACAGGCTATTCGCATACAGGCCCTTTTTCAATCATTCTCGCTGTGGCTCTGCTAGAACCAAGTTGAAATATTATCAAATCTAGGATGATAAGAAAAGTTTCCATATGGAGTAAGGTGATTATTGTAATGTTTAATTACTGTGTTTGTTCGCATTTGTAAAGCTCTACCAAATAAGTAAATAATGATGATTAATAATGTGGCAAACAGGGGATTTGGGTGAGTATTTATTTCAAATAACCATTACAATTGGTGTATATTTTTTTTTATTATTACATGTTCCAGCCGTCCCTGGTTGCCAGGACATGCTGCCATTATTGGGTACTGCCGGCATTGCTTGATTAATGTCAACATTTTGACTGTCAACAACCACAATGTCTACATTCTAATCATGCAGGCAGCATGGATGTGTTGGCAATTCATTTACCCTGTCGAAATTTTTGCAGAAAATATTACTTCCATCTGTCTTTTTTGTGGACGAACTGCTTGGCTTGTTAAAGTGTGTATGTCCTTTTTAAGATCCAACATAAGGGTGGGTGGGAGGCCACAAGGACAATTCCATCTTGTATTACTTTTCTATTGTGAGTAACCTTTAGGTTACTATTGCTAAACAACTGATCCTGCAACAGTGGACCCCCCCATCTCCACCTCTTCTCAGTACGCTAATAACTGGCTTGCTAGACTTTCTTTATCTAGATACTACAATAAAAAAAAATATTTTATTTTGCTACACATTTATCTAGATATTATAGTCACCTTACCAGATATAGAAAATGGGGTTTATATCTCGACTGGTTAGGTGTTACTGTACAAACTAATGTTATGAAGTTGTTAAAATCCACCGAGTGGTATCTAGTCCGGCAAATTGAGAAGCGTAGTAACAAACCTTTCCTCTTACATGTTGGATTCTTTATCATTTCATTCTGTCCTCCTCTCCATCCCTCTGCAGTGCACAACCTTATGAACACGGAGGAGAGACACAAAATATCTTAGATGTTTTATTATTGTTTTGTTTTCCTTTTCTTTTGTTATGCATTTTATTTTTCTTTACACAAGAAATTGTATTACTCTGTCTAACACTACAATGTCTTTTCTGTGATCTTCATTTTATTATATTTTTCAGCAATGTAACTGGAATGACTTCTTTGGATGACTCGGTATAGCAGCTTCTGAATGTTTTTATGTTTAGTACTTCTATTGTTGTTTTCTTTTGAAATTTCTTCAATAAAACGAGTTTGAAAATAAAGAGAACAGGAAAAACATAAAATACAAAATGTCATTTGATATGTAAAATTGTTTACAGAATTATCCTGGGTACAGAGGCCAATACTTAAAGGGTAATTAAATGTGTAGTTGTATCAGTGCTAAATAATGAAACAGAGATTTCCCCTCTACATGGTTGGACCAGCCAACTAATACAATATGTGGGCGAAGGTTTTAAACATTTCCCACATTTTTGATTGAATGGCTGGAGACGCCAACTGCTTGGGATTCAGTGAGATTCCCAATTTCATTTATTTAGCCTTGACCTGCACTAGTGTTTTAGGCAGGTTACCCGTTTTTCCTTATCAGGCTTGGGTGCATACAAAGCAGTTAGTTAGGATACGTTGCGTAAAAAACAGGATATTTCTTGGACTTTCTTTTAATAAAGATATCTTGAATGAGGGGATGGGACATGCATTTAATTAATTTCAAATGTATTTATGCACTGGTTATAAAAGAGCTGACCATGACTGGTTGTAGAAGTGCCAGCGCTGGTTATAGAAGTTGTGACCATGACTGGTTGTAGAGGTGGTGACCATGATTTATTATAGAAGTTGTGACCAGCGTTGGTTATAGATGTGTTGACCATGACTGGTTATAGACGTGGTGACCAGCACTGGTTATAGATGTGTTGACCATGACTGGTTATAGACGTGGTGACCAGCACTGGTTATAGATGTGTTGACCATGACTGGTTATAGACGTGGTGACCAGCACTGGTTATAGAAGTGGTGACCATGACTGGTTATAGACGTGTTGACCATGACTGGTTATAAAAGTGGTGACCATGACTGGTTATAAAAGTGGTGACCATGACTGGTTATAGAAGTGGTGACCATGACTGGTTATAGACGTGTTGACCATGACTGGTTATAGACGTGTTGACCATGATTTATTATAGAAGTGGTGACCAGCGTTGGTTATAGATGTGTTGACCATGACTGGTTATAGACGTGGTGACCAGCACTGGTTATAGATGTGTTGACCATGACTGGTTATAGAAGTTGTGACTATGATTTATTATAGAAGTGGTGACCATGACTGGTTATAGAAGTGGTGACCATGACTGGTTATAGACGTGTTGACCATGACTGCTTATAGACGTGTTGACCATGACTGGTTATAGAAGTGATGACCAGCGTTGGTTATAGACGTGTTGACCATGACTGGTTATAAAAGTGGTGACCATGACTGGTTATAGAAGTGATGACCATGACTGGTTATAAAAGTGATGACCATGACTGGTTATAAAAGTGGTGACCATGACTGGTTATAGAAGTGGTGACCATGACTGGTTATAGACGTGTTGACCATGACTGGTTATAGAAGTGATGACCAGCGTTGGTTATAGACGTGTTGACCATGACTGGTTATAGAAGTGATGACCATGACTGGTTATAGAAGTGATGACCAGCGTTGGTTATAGACGTGTTGACCATGACTGGTTATAGACGTGTTGACCATGACTGGTTATAGAAGTGATGACCATGACTGGTTATAGACGTGTTGACCATGACTGGTTATAGACGTGTTGACCATGACTGGTTATAGATGTGTTGACCATGACTGGTTATAGAAGTGATGACCATGACTGGTTATAGAAGTGGTGACCAGCACTGGTTATAGAAGTGGTGACCATGACTGGTTATAGAAGTGATGATCAGCGTTGGATATAGACGTGTTGACCATGACTGGTTATAAAAGTGGTGACCATGACTGGTTATAGAAGTGGTGACCATGACTGGTTATAGAAGTGGTGACCAGCACTGGTTATAGAAGTGGTGACCATGACTGGTTATAGACGTGTCTTTTTCTTTTTTTTTCTTTTTAAACAGCAATGGCCCAGTCTCAATCAGGAAACCACCAGTGCCTAAATATCAGTTCTCCTAATTGATGCAGGACCATACTATAGACTACACTATTTTGTACAATAACTGATTAATTTATAAAATAAAGAATAATAGGTAAATGCCCCTTGAAGGCCTACAGAATACTAGATTAGATTGTAAAGTTTTCACTTAATTTGTCTTCCTATGTGTAATCCGCTTATTCTGCCCACTGTAAAGCAGCCTGTGTGACTATGGAACAAGTATCAATAGGAGGAAGGGTAACAAAGTGACCACATATTACAAGCTGGAAGAACTTGATCCTCTGTACTCATATTAGAAATATATTAAAGATTGTTGTGCTGCAGCCATTCTACAATGCTGTATGTATTAAAACATGTGGGATGTGTCATGAATCCCAGTGCATTCACGAAGAGCAACGGTAGTGTAAGGCAAAGTGTCTTTATTCTTTATTTATATTAACAAAAATAACTCAAATCCACGGATAACAGGTTCCAAAAGAGACTGTATAGTAAATTGGCAGGAACAAGTATAATAAGTTTTACCCCAGTCCAGAAGGCAAAAAGTCCAGGAAAGCAGACAGAGTCCAGGGATAAAGCAGTGATCAGACAAACAAATCCAAATAGCCGGGCAGAGATCAAGCAAATAGGAGAGGTCCAGAAGTCTGTCCAAAAGGTCAGGGCAACAGACAAAACAGCATGGTCCAAGGTACAGGCAAACGATTCGGGGTCTCAGGCAAGCAGGCAAGGTCCAAGGTACAGGCAGGGGTCATACACAGAAATACAATCCAGCAGGTATATACCAAACAGAACAGGAGCAGGTTAGCAGCAGCCAGGAACAACGGATGAACTGCCCAGAGCACAGCTAGAGGCAGGTACTTAAAGCAGTGAAACAGGTGCAGTTCTGATTAGCATCAGACAAGGGGATTAACTCCTTCAGGCATGTTGCAGAGTTCAGGAGCAGGACAGCAGCACCTCTGATGGATTATAGGTACTGCTGCCAGATACAAAACAAAGGCACTCATAACAGGATGTTAATTGTTAATTCCATATATTGTTACATATGTTTATTGTTAAATACTGTGTTAGGGGAATACACAACATAAGTCCATGCCTTATTGTCATGCTGCCTCTGTTACAGGACGCCTTTGTCTAAATGAAACTGCCCTATCTGACAGACAAATGGAGGCACTTCTCAATCTGTCTCCCAAACAGACCTACATGAGCGACTCAGAGAGAAGCATTTGCGCACTGAAAGAGAAGAGAGACTTCCTATCACATATAATCAGCCAGGTCATGAAGGAAGAGAGGGAGATCCATGTAGATTTGCTGGTGTTCAGGGTATGTTATTTTACGGATCTGTCCACATTTGTCTTCTTGTGTGAGTGCAAGTTATAATAGTACCTTTAATGTAAAAGATGTGAGCCCTGTGCAGTCTGGTTTATGGCGTAAATACAATTTATCAGTAGAGAGCTCTACTTACAGTTGTGGTCGACCTTATTGACACCTCTGAATTTTAAGTACATCATGTACAGTATCTCTGGAAACAGCTTTGGTCTATAGACATCCATGTTTGTCACAGAACAGCCAAGGATAAAACAATAACAATCTTTAAAAGCAATAGAGGGAAACACTATAAAATTTGAAAGATTGCCATGACACAATTATTGGCACACTTTTGAGTAATTTAAATCAATTCAAAAAAAGAGCTAGATTAGACTCTTGAGTGATAAACTAAAAATTTGAGTCACCTGTGATGAATTGTCAGAGCTCACATGAATTAAACAACAAATGATTGCTTTAATATCTAACAAGGCCACTTTTTATTCCGTTACCTCGTCACAATGGCGAAGAGCTGAGAGTATCAGAAGTGCTATTATCAGCACATACAAGACCTCTTGTCTTGTGTTTGGTGCACTATGTTGTTTAATTTGCTATTCATGGAAATCGATGAGAGAAGTCTTTGGAAGTTTTACGCTGTGTTTTTTCCACAGTTAGTACCAACCTTCAAAGAGCTGAAGGCTGACCTGGTACATTCTGGAGTCATGATTTTACCCTGTACCATATACCACACACTAAACCAAGAAGGGCTTCATGGGCTAAGACCAAGGAGGACCCCACTGCTGAAAAAAAAAGGA
This sequence comes from Mixophyes fleayi, assembly GCF_038048845.1. NCBI lineage: Eukaryota > Metazoa > Chordata > Amphibia > Anura > Limnodynastidae > Mixophyes > Mixophyes fleayi. The sequence continues at coordinate 348,929,302 of NC_134404.1, read as the reverse complement.
ACAACTGATTTTTGCAAAACGTACCTAGACAAAACACAATCCTTCAGGGCAAATGTTCTGTGGACAGACAAAACCAAAATAAAGCTCTTTAGCAGTGCAGACCAGTGATTTGTTTATAGGTGACAAAATAAAGCCTTTAAGGAGAAGAACACCTTACCTATGGGTAAACATGGTGGTGCATCCATAATGCTCTAGGTCTGCTCTGCTGCCTCTGGTGCTGGAGGCCTTGGCCGTATTGAAGGAATCATTAAATCAGAGGATCACCAAGGCATTTTGGAATGGAATGTGCTACCCAGTGTAAACAAACAAGGTTTGGATCAAAGAACATGTGTCCCCCAGCACAATAAAGACCCAAAAAACACACCCAGAAGCAAAATATAATGGTTGAAAAGGAAAATATGTTTCAAACTGGGCAGCAGTGAATGGAAATCTTCGAGAGCTGAAATCTGCCATTGGGAAAAGGAATCCTGCAATCATTCAAGAGCTTCAACAAATTCCAATGGAAGAGTGAGAGAAACTATCAGGAGCCAGATGCAATAAGATTATAGATGGCTACAAGAAACAGCAGCCTTTGTTACCAAAGGGTGTGCAACCAAATATTAACGAAGGGTGCCTTTAATACTGTCCAAGTCATATTTTATATGTCGTCTTTGACACTACTACATGTAATTTGAAAAGGAAAGCATTTTGGGTTTATAATTTTGGGCATCATATTAAAATATTCTGATGATACAAAGTTGGTGCATTTCCTCTTATTTCTGAAGATATTGTACAGGTTATACAAAAAATCCAAGAGTGCCAACAATGCTGGCCAGAACTGTACAGAATCTATACAGAAACCACATGTCAGGCCTCATGCATTGAAATTAAGGATTTATCTTAGTTTTAGTTCATGTGGATACTGTTTGTTCACCTGCCCAAACCTTTGGCCCAGCTGCTGTAAGTCATCTTGTAGAATTTCAGCTACCTGTCATAAATTTGATTGTAAGCTGTAACTACCATAGGCCTAACCTGTCTACTTGTCTGTTCCCACTTTGACCACCTATGTATCATACACTTTGCTATTTCTATATCTTGTCTTTTATGTCTCCTTGAATGTTGTGTATTTTGCTTGTTGGACCTCTGCATTTTAGTAGTATGCATTGTGGAGAACGTGTGTACAGTCTATTTACACTCATTTTGTGTGCAGTGGAAATTAATTCATGTTGAGTTGTTTCCAATAGGCCGATTTCTAAAATAATTAAAATCTACCCGTCTGCAACTTCTATATATTATCTCTCTGGCTATAGGGGTGTCCTCTTCTCTCTCATTGTGGGGTCTACTCTCTGTTGCTGTGCTTTTCTCACTCTTTTACTAATTGTGTCTTCACCTCTTTCTGTCTCTCTCTTGCTATGAGATGTCCTTTTCTTTCTCTGTTTCTCTCGCTATGAAATTGTCTCTTCTCCCGCTCTCTCTATTGGGTGTCCAGTTCTCTCTCTATTGGGTGTCCAGTTCTCTCTCTCTCTCTCTCTCACTGTTGGGTGTCCAGTTGTCTCTCTCTCTATTGGGTGTCCAGTTCTCTCTCTCGCTATTGGGTGTCCAGTTCTCTCTCTCTCTCTCTATTAGGTGTCCAGTTCTCTCTCACATTATTGGGTGTCCAGTTCTCTCTCTCTCTCTATTGGGTGTCCAGTTCTCTCTCTGTATTGCAGGTCTCCTCATCACATCTCACTTTATCTTGCTTCTAGTGTCCTCTTTATCTCATACACTATTTTTTTTTTCAAGGTTATGGAATCTTGCCAGAAACAAGAGGACACATTGTTCTTGCTATCCCCCAGCCATAAATATGTTGCCACTGATGTGCTCTCATGTATAATGCGTCAGCTTAGGGACGGCAAAATCCAGAAGAAACAAAGTGACCCGTTAATACTGTGCTACAAAGTGGAGAATCCACCGCGTCCTGCATTTTATCCCATTACTCCACACACAAACAATGTGATGAATATCCCTCCACAAGTGTCAGAATTCTGCAGAGTACAGAAAGTAACCAGCAACATTGCACCAGTACAAGAGAATAGACCAACGTTCAGCACATTCAAGAATACTGAAAAACCCTGAAGTGGACGATTGAGTTTTCTAGAAATAATGAATGTTCTCTGTCTGGATATTGTGTTTGCAGCTTCATTTTTTCTCAGGAATATCACTTCTTATACTGAAAGTGTTAATTGTGAGATTAGAGATCATACTGGTGGTCATGGTGTCATTACAGAACCTTTCACACATTCCTCGTTCTTCAAAGTTTCTGTGATCGCTAAATAGACAATTCACAAATAATTGTCTAGCTACATAATTACATCACATATTTTTATGTCTATATGGACAGCGAACAACTTGACGTCACTGATTCCAATGGGCATTTAGAAAACAGCACATATTGGAGTCAGAGGATTAAGTGACTCGATGAACGAAGGTCCTGGTTGAGGGTAAACTGTTTAAACTCTGTTTATGAGAAGAGCCAGAAACATTAACGAAACATGAATAAAATAAATGAAGCGACCAATTAGCACATTGAATGATTATTGACTATTTGATGTGTTTGTTTCTCCATGTTCCACAATGATTCTTCTTCTATCTGTATCCTTTATTTGTAAAGCACCAACATATGACAACAGCTGTAGGTTGAGGGGATCATAATACAAATAAATAACATATAACATGAACCAGAAGGTAAAGATGACCCAGCCCCATAAGCTTGCAATCTAAGAGGTGCGGGACCAACTGATGCGTAAGGTACCGGAATAACAATTGTAGCTGCTGGTGGGGAAAGTGTGGTTCTACTGAGTGGACAGAGTGGAAGGTGGAGACCAGGAACACGAATCAGTCCCTGTAGGAAGCCCAAGACTGTCAGTTGCTGGAACCATCATTTATAACGACTGAACCATCCCGCCGCACTCACATTGCATCTGTCAGCCACGAGTAGCCTTGTACCTGGCCTCATGCTCACAGCACCAGGACTTGTGCCCCAGTTGCACAGACGACGTGGCTGCAGCAGCTGCCACTGAGGTCACCAAAGGAAGAACAGCGATGATAGTTGAACTCTTTGTATCCAGCAGCTGAAGCTGCGGTGATATTCCAGTAGATCTTCTCATTTCTATATACTTGTCAGTATATTGCTACAGATACAGTGATGCTGCAGATCATTGTCAGATAAAAGTGCAATGCTAGTGACATCACTGTACAGCAGATGCCTACACAGGACACAAGGGATGAAGCTCAAGCTCTGTTCATCGCTGGCTGTGCTGTCGCAGGGGTGGTGAATGTACAGAGCAGTCTTTAGAGAAGAGCTCAGCTTCACTGGACTCAAACCTAAGCCTGGATAATGTTTTTATGAAGGGTTCTACATGTCCGTTAGAGAGTCAGAAGGCGGCTCGCTGTGACTCTCCTCTCGGCTAATGTTAGGCAGCTGGGACACTGCCTGATTGGCTGCTAACCTGCATATTGAGGTTGGTTGCCAAGTAGGTACCCCATGATTGGCTTACAGTACTAATGGCAGGGAGTGCTTAACTTCCCTGTCAGTCATAGTGCACATTTAGCCTAAAGAAAAGAAAAAAATACCCCTCGCAAAGGCGCACTCAAAATAGCATGTAAAAGCACTAAGGCAATCTAGTAAAGTATTAAAGCTGCTGCAAAAAGGGAGGCTGAATCCTCCCCTGAAAAATAGAACCAAAAATATGCAGCTCTAAAGAATATCAACCAATCTGTCCTAAAGACACAATCAAAAGATGAGCTTCAACAGACAAATGATGAATACAAAATGAATAGAAAAAATGTTAAATAAATTTCACATACATAAAAACATTAAAATAAATTAAATTAAACACTCCTAAGAACCCAATAGATATGATCCTCTCGGATCATCACCTTATTAGTTACTCGCTCAGTCCCAGTTCTTTAAGCTCCCCGCTGTCAAACTCTTCCAATCCTCCTCATACTGGCAGGAATATTAACTCTTTTGATTTTCAACAGTTTTCTACCTCTCTCCAACACCTTTTCTCCCCAATTTCTACATTCTCCTCCCCTGATCTGGCAATTCCTCTATTTCACCAAACCCTGGCAACTGCCCTTGATCAAGTGGCTCTAGCGACCAATTTATACTCCGCGTAGACTTTGTTGTCAACCATGGCACACTAAAGTAACACAAAATCTACAGAAACTTTCTCGTAAAGCTGAACGTCACTGGCGTAAATCTTGTACCTCTAATGATTTCATCACATCATGGTATCTTTCCATCACTATTCAAGCACGCAGTGATTACTCCTATTGTAAAAAAAAATAATTCTGACCCAAACTCTCTCTCAAATTCCCGCCCCATCAAACTTCTCAAGAGAATTGCCTACACTCTTCTCACACACTTCCTTACAGCAAACAACCTACTGGATTCTCTTCAGTCAGGCTTTCGCTTTCAACACTGCACAGAGACTGCGCTGACCAAGGTTGTCAATGATTTGATCTATCCTTTGGATTTCAGTATCATCTCTATGTGGATGATACACAAATCTATCCTCTCCTGATATCTCACCATCTGTGTTGTCTCGCGTTACTGACTGTCTTTCTGACATTTCATCTTGTATGTCCTCTCGCCAACTCAAACTTAATCTTTCAAAAACAGAATTAATATTTCCACCCAGCAATAGAAGCTTCCTGCCTGACATTTCTATTTCTGTTGACAATATAATCATAAATCCCACCCCGCAAGATCGCTGTCTGGGTGTAATCCTTGACTCGCAACTTTCCTTTGTTCCCCACATCAACTCTATATTTACATCATGTTGCAAACATCTAAAAAACATTTCCAGAATACGTACATATCTTACACAAAACACCGCAAAAACTTTAATTCATGCACTTATCATCTCCCGCATCGACTATTATAATTCCCTCCTTACTGGTCTTCCCAAAATCAGACTCGAGCCCCTACAATCTATTTTGCACGCAGCGGCTGGATTGATTTTCCTTGCAAATCATTTTACATCTGCTGAGTAACTCTGTCAGTCTCTACATTGGCTGCCTGTTTTTCAACGAATCCAATATAAAATTCTTCTACTAACATACAAGACCGTCAACAAAATTGCACCGACACACATCTCCTCACTTGTCTCAAAATATCTCCCAACTCGACACCTCCGTTCTGCACAAGATCTGTGTCTCTCTTCCACTCTCATCACATCCTCCCATTCCCGGTTACAGGACAGCACCCACTTTATGGAATTACCTCTCTCGCACCACAAGACTTTCCCCTGGTCTTCAAACCTTCAAGCGTTCTCTGAAAACCCCCCTCTTCAGACAAGTTTATAGTATCTACCACCCTCTTACCCTCCCTAGGTTACCCTATTACCACCTTACACCTATTACACAGCTTACACAAGACAACAACCCTCTGACCAACATAGTTGTGTGACTGATCACACAGCCCACTAAATACTTTGTAACCTTTGCATTCTAGCTGGACAAATATTCAATATGATGTAGCACTTACCCTTGTGTATCAAACCATTGTCCCATAGATTGTAAGCTTGCGAGCAGGACCCTCTTACCTCTCTATATGTATTACCCAGTATTGTTTTATTAGTTTGTTCCCTTATTGTAAAGCGCTACGGAATCTGCTAGCGCTATATAAATAAATGTTGCTGCTGCTGATGATATAGTTAGTGGCTGTGATAGTAAACTTCACTCGGTAGAAAGGAAAGCACACATACACTTACTGAATCAGCAATTCAAATCTCCATATGCTGTCAGCTAGGGCCACTGGGAACAACCGGCCGGTAGTCAGCACCTGTCAAGCCGGCATATTCACTCTGACCACGGAATCTGCTGTACAGATTCATGCACAGTTAGACAACACAGCAACTAACCCTCATCCTTCTCTTCTCTTTTCATCTCCAGGTATGTTCATCCATACTACTACTACTCTGATCACTAATCTGTGAAATTCATCCCTGCAATCTGTGTTTAAAGTATGTTATAGGAAATTGTTATCTGTTTAAACTTAGGTTGGCCCAGTCTTTTATTGCTGCCTAATTTATGATAGGTATCTGGCATCCTCTATCCTATTAGACAAATGTTTTCTTTTCCTTTGATTAGCTGACCAATTAGCACATCTGTAGTGTATTGCTAAATTAGACTGACTATATCTTAGCTTCAGTCTATGGGGAGACGTATGTGGGGGTAGACGTGTGTGATTTCTTCACGAAGTGGAGGAAAATGCACCGTTAGACAACACAGTTGGACAAACATTGGACTGGATTTCACTTCCAGCAATAAGCTACATCTGCCACAGCCTATTTCTGCATTACTTGTCTATTTATATGGAACACTACAAAGAGGTAATTCTTTAAAATCCCCTAACATTTTGCTTTTACTCCTTTTATCACAATGTTTAACAAATTGCTTTTCTTAGTCTCATTTCATGGCATTATCTTTAGGACTGTGTCATCTTTCACCCCTCCACCAACACAAACTTGTTCATATTGCACCTGCATTACTCCACCTACCTCTAGTTAACACCCATGAACTGTTGTCCTATTTATTATCTCTAACAAGTACAACCTCCACCTGTCACCAGAAAATAAAAAGTCACACATTTTACAATCCCCTTACCTATCTTTCTCTCACTCTGCTTCTATTAGCTGGTGATATATCACCTAATCCAGGTCCCCCACACTCCTCACACACACATACATCAGAGCACTACCGCTCTATAGCAAACCTCAAACACATCACCTGTCTCCCCTCTCTTCCAAAGTCCTTTAAATGTGCCCTTTGGAATGCACGCTCTGTTTGTAACAAACTTACCTCCATTCATGATCTCTTCCTCTCAAAAAATCTCAACCTTCTGGCAATAACAGAAACATGGCTCATGCAATCAGACACTGCCTCACCTGCAGCACTTTAACATGGTGGCCTCCATCTCACCCACACCTCCAGACCTGAAGGCAGACAAGGAGGTGGGGTTGGACTACTTCTCTCCCCACAGTGCACGTTTACAGTTCTACCAAATGTCCCATCACTCACGTTCACATCTTTTGAAGTACATGCTATTCGCATTTTTAATCCATTCTCTCTACGTGTTGCGGTGATCTATCGTCCCTCTGGAGCACACCAACAATTTATTGAGGATTTCTCTGCATTGCTCCCTCACTTCTTATCTTCAGACATCCCCACCATCATCATGGGTGATTTCAACATCCCCATTGATAACCCACCTTCCAAGGCTGCTTCCAAACTACTCTCTCTAACCTCCTCACTTGACCTCTCCCAGTGGATTGAATCATCTACTCATCAGGATGGCCACTGCCTTGATCTTGTTTTCTCTAGACTATGCTCAGTTTCTAATTTTATTAACACACCCTTCCCCCTCTCGGATCATCACCTTATCAGCTACACTCTCACCTCCACTGCTCTAACCTCTCTAGTGTCTAACTCTACCAAGCCTCCTCATACTCGCAGAAATCTGAATTCTATTAATCCTCAACAATTTTCCACCTCTCTCCAACACCTTTTCTCCCCTATCTCTACATTCTCATCCCCTGAGATGGCAGTACCTCATTTTCACCAAACCTTAGCAACGGCCCTTGATCAAGTGGCTCCAGCGACACTACATACTAAACGTCGACTTCGATGTCAACCGTGGCACACCAAAGCAACACGAAGTCTTTAAAAACTGTCCCGTAAAGCAGAACGTCATTGGCGTAAATCTCGAAGCTCTAATGACTTCTTCACATATACTTCTGTCTACCGCTCCTATCGAAATGCTCTGGACACTGCAAAACAAACATACTTCCAATCTCTTATCTATGCTCAGGCTTCTAACCCCAAACGCTTTTTCAATACATTTAATCATCTTCTCAATCCTCCCACCCCGAACCCTCCATCTACTATCAGTGCTCAGGATCTTGCTTCCTACTTCAAGGACAAGATTGATAAGATCAGACTAGAAATGGTATCCTCTTCCTCGACAAGCAATGAGCTCAATTCCTTCCCACTACCCTCTGACACCCTCTCTTCATTTGACCCCACAAATGAAGAGGAGATTTCTACTCTCTTCTTATCTTCCTACTCTACCTCCTGTCCTCTTGCTCCTATTCCCTCGCAAATTGGTAGATCCCTGTCTCCTGTGCTTATTTCACCTCTAACTCAAATCTGTAATCTCTCACTCTCTACTGGCATTTTTCCATCACTATACAAGCATGCAGTGATTACTCCTATTCTAAAAAAACAAAACTCCGACCCAAACTCTCTCTCAAATTACCGTCCCATCTCTCAGCTCTTTTGCCCCTCCAAGCTTCTAGAGAGACTTGCCTACACTCGCCTCACACACTTTCTTTCCGCAAACAACCTGTTGGATCCTCTTCAGTCTGGCTTTCGTTCTCAACACTCCACAGAGACTGCGCTGACCAAGGTTGTCAGTGATCTGATCACTGCTAAAACTGAACGCCATTACTCTCTCCTAATTCTCCTGGATCTCTCGGCTGCATTTGACACCGTTGACCACTCTCTTCTCATACAAACGCTGCAATCCCTAGGTCTTTAAGACACTGTTCTATCCTGGTTCTCATCCTACCTCTCTAATCGCTCTTTCACTGTTAATTTCTCTGGAGCCACCTCTGCTCCGCTTCCCCTATCAGTTGGAGTACCACAAGGATCAGTGCTAGGTCCTCTGCTGTTCTCTATTTATACCGCTTCTCTTGGAAATCTAATAAGTTCCTTTAGCTTTCAGTATCGTCTCTATATCCTCTCCTGATCTCTCGACATCTGTGTTGTCCCGTGTAACTGACTGTCTTTCTGCCATATCGTCTTGGATGTCCTCTCGCCAACTCAAACTTAATCTTTCTAAAACAGAGTTAATAATATTCCCACCCGCCAACAAGAGCATACCTGACATTTCTATCTCTGTTGATAACATGACCATAAATCCCACCCCACAAGCTCGCTGCCTAGGTGTAATCCTTGATTCACACCTATCCTTTGTTCCCCACATTGACTCTATATCTAAATCATGTTACATACACTTAAAGAACATTTCCAGAATCCGCACATATCTCACGCAAGACACTGCTAAAACCTTAATTCATGCACTTATCATCTCCCGCATTGACTATTGCAATTCCCTCCTTACTGATCTTCCCAAAAACAGACTCAAACCCCTACAATCTATTTTGCATGCTGCAGCAAGAATGATTTTCCTTGCAAATCGCTATTCCTCTGTTGAATCACTCTGTATGTCTCTACACTGGCTGCCTGTCTTCTACCGAATCCAATATAAAATACTTTTACTAGCCTACAAGGCCATCAACAAAGCTGTACCAACACACATCTCCTCTCTTGTCTCAAAATATCTCCCAACTCGGCAACTCAGTTCTGCAAAAGATCTGCGTCTCTCATCCACCCTCATTACATCATCCCATTCCCGGTTCCAAAGTGCTTAGCACACAGGCAGCACAAAACAGGCAGATGCTTGACAACTGAAGAAAGTCTATGTGAGGAGCCAATCATACAGAGTAGTAGATGAGTCAGCGACTCGCGGCTATTACCACAGAGGCATGATAGAACTTAGTCCTGAAAATAGATATTTACCACTGATGTGGAATGAAGACTTGTCCAGAAGCAGGTAGATACGAAATAGCATGGAGCCGTCTGCAGCTGGCAGGTATTACCACTGATGTGGAGTGGAGACTTGTCCAGGAACAGGCAAGATACATTGTAGCATGGAACGGTCTGCGGCTGGCAGGTAATTACCACTGATGTGGAGTGAAGACTTGTCCAGGAGCAGGCAAGATACAACGTAGCATGGAGCGATCTGCGGCTGGCAGGTATTACCACTGATGTGGAGTGAAGACTTGTCCAGGAGCAGGTAAGATACAATGTAGCATGGAACGGTCTGCGTCTGGCAGGTATTACCACTGATGTGGAGTGAAGACTTGTCCAGGTGCAGGCAAGATACAATGTAGCATGGAGCGATCTGCGGCTGGCAGGTAATTACCACTGATGTGGAGTGAAGACTTGTCCAGGAGCAGGTAAGATACAATGTAGCATGGAGCCGTATGCGGCTGGCAGGTATTACCACGGATGTGGAGTGAAGACTTGTCCAGGAGCAGGTAAGATACAATGTAGCATGGAGCGATCTACGGCTGGCAGGTAATTACCACTGATGTGGAGTGAAGACTTGTCCAGGAGCAGGTAAGATACAATGTAGCATGGAGCCGTCTGCGGCTGGCAGGTATTACCACGGATGTGGAGTGAAGACTTGTCCAGGTGCAGGTAGCGTCCACGACAAACCGGTACCATAGGCAGGAACAGGAGACTCCTTGGTATCTCAGCAGAATGAGGACCAAGAACAGACTAAGGTAATAGGGCAACAGGTGTCTTAAGTAGTGAGGAGTGATTAATCAACCAATGAGGATAGGAACAAGGTTTTAACAGTCTGTAGGTCTGCACATGCGCAATCCTCTGGTCAAGATGGCGGACGGTCGCGGCGCAAGACAGGCGCCGGCAAGAGAGAGAGACTCATGTCTAGAACTAGCGGAACTAATAGTCCGGTGAGTGACAAATACAAAGAAACATTCTATGGTCACCTATGTGAAAACAAGCATAGAATTCCATTGGGTTCGCCCTGACGCGTTTCTTTACTTGAAAGTAATTTCTTCAGAGAGAAGTCTGAATGATCTATAAGTTCCCTGGGTCTCCTTTACACAACGAACACATTAATTTATTATTCAGTTCAACTGTGGTAAGTTACTTGACGTCTCATGATAATACCAACAGAGTGAAAAGACATTCACATAGTAATCCTTACCAAGTCAGATCTATATGATATTCATAGTCAGACAGATATAAAAAATTGATCTTGATCTAATTTAGAAACCCAATAGATATGAAGAGCCAGAGGACTGCAAAACCAAAATAAAGCCTCCAAAAAATAAATAAGACTGAAAAAAATCCTTAAACCAGACTAATTAGAAATAATTAAATACATAAGAAAGGCTAGATGACAAATACTGAATGATAAAAATAATATAATGGATAGTATAAATTAAAATGATGAAACATTAAGCCAAAGGAAAAGAGACAAAAAGCATATATTATGTATATAACTTATATATTAACCTTACATTGCAAAGCTGCACCAACATGTACAGATGATGAAATTAGTAGCATGGAAACGGTGGTTGTCACTTTCCCGATAGTGACTACAGCGACATTTAAAATCTGAAGAGCGACACCCCGACATGACAGAAACAGCGAAATACCATTAGACAGTAAATTCCCGACCCGATCTGTTTCCGACTGTTGAAAATGGCGTAACTTGAAAATGTGACTGCTGTTAAAGCACCAATGCATGGCCCCGGCTTACTATAATCTTAGTAGTCGGTCCGGGTATTGCTACTTTTCAAATGACGTAATTTTCAACTGTCAGGAAGAGATCAGGTCGGGAAGTTACTGTCTAATGGTAAGTCGCTGTTTCTGTCATGTCAGGGTGTCGCTCTTCGGATTTTAAATGTTGCTGAAGTCACTGTCGGTGTGGTCACTATCGCTAAATGGGACCACACCCCATGTAAAAACATGTAACTATAGCAACTGATATAAGCCAATTAATAATTTCGAACAAATGATAAAATAGTATAATAAGTACATATGGTGAAGATATGGACAAAACCAAAATAATTTAACCCCTTAACAATATTTCTATACTATATAATTCAATCCTAATGTTTCATTAAACCACCAGATGGCATTGAGTTGGTACATCCAGTATACTTCTTGTTTACACAGTTTTTTATACGTATCAACCCCTCTCTCAGTGATTTTGACATGTTCCACTCCAACCACAGATAGACAAGTTGGTTCTCCGCTATGTATCTCAGCATAATGTCTGGAGACTCTATGGAGTTTAATTTTATTGAGGATATTTCTCATGTGTTCAGTGATCCTTCTTTTAAGGGGTCTGGTGGCCCTACCAATACAATGAATGGAACAACTACATTCTAAAAGATATATAACGAAATCTGTGTTACTATTAATAAACACTATTGATTTGAACCTCTTATTATTATTCATAGACAAAAATTCTTTAGTCCTATGTTTAAGATGTCTACATGTAATACAATTTAGCTGCCACATTTAAAGATACCACCAATAGATGTGGGTAACCAATTGAGCGCTAGTTCTTTGGGTATAAGATAAGTTTTTTTAGGAGCTAGAATATTTTTTAGATTGTTACCTTTCTTAAAAACAATCCTAGGTTGATCTGAAAGTAAAGTTTGTAAAACTGGATCCTGTTTGAGTATGGAATAATTTTTGTGAATAATCCTTCTAATCTGATGTAAAGCGTTATTAAATTTAGATATAAAGAATAGGTCTGTGGATTGTACACTTATGTGGTGAACATCACTTTTAATTCCAATGATCTCTCTATTGGCAATACCTACAAGTGAAGACCTCTCCTTGCCACTCACCTCATCGTAGGTGAGCTGAGGGGCATGAAGAGGTCACCATATTCAAAATGTCATCTGGAAAACCTCTATCCTTAAACTGGTTAATCATCTCTCTAGCTTGATCATCAAATTTATCCGGCATAGAGCAATTCTGTTTCAAGTGCATAAGTTGACCCTTAGTTATGTTCTACTTCCATGCCCCATAGTGGGCACTATCATAATGCAAAAAAATTGTTTGTATCGACCTCTTTCTTATATGTTATAGTTTCAATCCTAGTGTCTTTAAGGATTAGAGATAGATTCAGAAAATCTATGGAGACCCTACTAAATTTGTGTGTAAATTTTAAATGAAACGTATTATCATTAAGACAAGTGACAGAATCACCCACTGACTGTTCATTCCCTTTCCAAATAAAAAATAAATCCTCTATATAACGGCCATATAAGACCAAGTTTGCCCCGAACCCGCCACACCAGATGTGCTCCTGCTCGAACGCAGGTTGGCATAGCTCAGGGGAAACCTGGTCTCCATGGCCATTCCCATCACCTGTAAATAGTGAGTGTCTTCAAAAAGAAAATAATTGTGAGATAAAATAAAAGTGATGGAATCAAGAATACATTTTTGGTGTTGTGCTGAAAGGTCATTCTGAGCCAGAAGAACTTTTTGAATTACATCAACCCCTGTAGTGTGGGCTATATTCGTGTACAGAATTTGTACATCCAAAGTCAGGAAGCCATAATCTTCCTGCCATGTAACATCACTAATTAGCTGTAAAAGATGCATAGAATCATGTATATAGGATCTTAAGGAACATACCAAAGTCTGTAAATAAAAATCCATGTAAAAAGAGAAATTAGAAGTGAGGGAACCCAACCCCTAAATAATATAACGCCCAGTTGGTGCAATAAGTGACTTGTGTATTTTAGGGAGGTGATAATATATTTGAGTGATGGGAAAAGTTTACAGCCCATTTCCATACAATCATTTCTGACTTTGACCTGATATGAACCATGACCCAGTACCGCTATACACATATATTTGCAGAAGATCTGCTGGTTTATGAACCTATTTCACACATGGTCTACATACATAGTATGGTTAATACTGTGTGTCTTTTACTAGAACAGGCTTATTGTAAGGAAACATTTTTTTATTTCATTCCGCTGGTTTTATGGAAGGAGGGTGAGAACAGGACAAGGAGTTCTAACTTGTTGTTTCTTGACGTGGATGAAGACTTGTTTAATTAGGGATTAGAACATTTCTACATGAGCTTTTTTAAGAAACCTAAAAAAGTGTAAATACCCGTAAGTCCCTCATATTATTCCTGTCTCTAGGTAAACGGATCATTCATAAGTACCACTACGAGTCAGCAGATAATATTCAAACGTGCAGCATAAAATGTTCCTTGTTTTCCCCAATTTACAAATTAATTTCCAATTAACAACTATTTAAATTAATTTTATTTAAATGTAACGCTTTTCACATGTGTTCACTGCTTAATTGCTACTGGTGATAATGACGAGCTGTTCTCCCTCCAGAACGCCATAGAAGGAAGATGAACGATGGGATTCCACACTGACAGAACGACTCCAGGGTCTGGCAGGAAAGACTCAAGGGAAAAACACAGTGATCCATTTGCAGTAAGTGTTCCTCTAACAATGACATCACAGTGACATCACATCTTCACATGACCGAAGATGCCCACGGGGAACTGCTTGACATGAGTCGGCCACTGAGCCGCTAGCTGAAAGAATTTGACGTCGTTCCACTCCACGCCATCTATGGTGACTGCAGGGAAGAGAAAGTGTTTGTATCTATATAAATATCTTCTTTGTTTTTCAGTATAAAGCACATCCTATTGGCAACAAAGTAGAATAAAAATGTGTGTTTCTTCTAAGTAAAAGTAGCTAAAATGTGAGAAAAAAGATGTGTTTTTTTCAAAGATTCTGCTCATATTAATGTCACCAAGATGTCATCAGCTGCCTTTCCCGAGGCTTAAGACACCGAATATGTGCGATTTATCTTTATGAAGGAGAAGGAAGCATGTGACGATGAGCTGAAGTCTAATAAAGTCTCACCTGTGGGTGGGGCCAGAAATTTATTTATTCAATAATATACAAATGAAATGAGATGTGCATTCAGGCCAGCTAGAAAGCCCTGCTATACTTACTGTATTTGCCAATTGAAATTAATTTTAATTAATTACTAAAAAAGCAATATTCAGTCCTCCATGGATCATGAGAACAACACAAAGGAAGGTTTCTATTGTGACCTTTTACAGACAGATCTCAATATGTGAAATGTCCATGTGGAGAGGTCACTGAGCAGAACTAATGTCTGCATTTGTTCAATGAGAAGGAAGGGACTGTGCTGATCTGATGATGATGATGCAGACACAAGGATCTTGTCAACCTGGATCGAACCTTCTTAATTGTTTGTCTACGTAATTATCATTATTATCCTTAGAATGATCAGGTTTTCTTCAGTATGGATTTACTACTCAGTGCATTTCTCTCTCGCCTTTAAGTCTGTGACTTAATGTATAATCATATTTTCCAGTGAATAAATCCACCGTCCACATGAACCAGCCTTATTTGTAGTCTTTGTTTTACTGTGAGAGTTATCCTTGGCGTGGATTATAATTTCTCATATCTCGGACAGTGTGGAATATATCGGTCTCTAAATTGCGGCTGGGATTGAAGATAGAAGCTCCATGTGTGATTTCTGTAACTACATTACAGGAGTGTGAACCTATGGACATCATGTACATGACTATCCATGGATCTGTAATTATGTTTATTATATTTGATAGCTGTAAGATGATTTCCAGCACTATAGAATCTGTGGCGTCCTATAGATAAAGTACCACATAAGGATCCAAACTAGTATTCTATGGACAAGTCTTTGAGCAACCTTCTCCTCTAATCTACTTTATATAGTGATATAAATCTACTAGATTAGATACTACAGATTTAACATCACTTCACTGAAAGGGACTAAACTTCCCCCAGAAGATTATGAAACTTTATTTAGAAATGAAAGAACTAAATGTCTGCATTTTATCAGGAGAAGCTACAGGTGATAATCACTCAGAATTGCTAACAAGGCTTCAAGCTCTGGTGCTGGTTATTCATTTAGGGGCTTTATCAGTTTTATTTATTTATTTCAAAGGAAATCAATGGGAGATCCAGCGCTCACAGTAGAAAACATGTAGTTATAAATTGAAACCTTGGATACACAATGTAATGTCTTTCCATAAAGGTTCAAGGTGTGTTACAGTAATGGCAACTTGACATGCTGGGTGTCGCATTAATGCTTTGTACATCTACATTACGTTGGTTTCCTTTGTTCTTGTAGCTATAAACACTGTAATCTGCACATCCCCCTCTTAGATTACTTGTACATTTCCCTTATTGGTTTTTTGAATAAAATTTGCCTAAATGAAAAGAAGTGTGAGCCTGGTTACCAGAAGAGCTGCTGGTGGGGTGGATCATACGATAGACATACAAAGCTGCAGTCATCCATCAATTTGTCACAGTGATTGATGTACAATGGAAAACTGAGCGTTTTGTCTATTAGTTTAATACTGCTGTGAGTGAAACCTGAAAATGACCAAAAAGTTGATGAAATCATTATCACAAAATAATGGTCAGAAGATGTTCTCAGATGACCACTGTTGGCCTGTGTGTGCGCTCATCTTCCAACTGGACCAATCATGTCAGAAGGACGCACAGCTCAAACAGCCATATCTTATTAAATCTGACCACTTACGGCACAGCAGACATTGATCTGGGATCAGCTTTAGTGAGACAGAAGCCACATATAGAGTTGGGGCCCTAGACATTCAGTCTATTACTTTTAGGGACAAAGAAGTCATGTTGAAAGCTAAGGCCCATTGTCTTGACCCTCTAGGTACTCTATCCCGATGCCGACAGGCTCCTCTTACCTCTCAGCATGGTGTTTTGGTTCTTGGCAGTGCAGATCAGTCGGCTGATTCCTTCAATCACCTGGCTGCGAGACTCAGCGTCCTTCTCTTTGGGCTTCTTTGTGAGGAACATGACTAGGAATGAACAGTGGTCATTAGATTGCTATTTGTAGTGATGAGACTGCCAAGCACTGAGGAACAGCCCTACAGTGGAATGCACCAGATCTATTACTATTTAATAGAGGATTTAGCTTGCCTTCTGTTTTAGAAATACACCCTAATTTGTCTCATGCCTGCTGCGTGAAAATGGCCTGGACCCCCTCTAAATATTTAACTTACTGGTTTTATTTCATAAGTGTGCCTAGGGTTTAATATTGTCATCAATCTGGAGGTCTGTCCGGGTGCTCATGCTGCCCCCATTCAACGAGGGGCAGTACGGTGGCTCAGTGGTCAGCACTTCAGTCTCTCAGCGTTGGGGTCATGAGTTAAATTCCTTATCTGTGTGGAGTTTGAATGTTCTCCGTGTTCGTGTGGGTTTCCTCCCACACTACAAAAACATACTTGTAGGTTAATTGGCTGCTGGTCTGTGTGACTCTGTGTGTGTATATTAGAGAATTTAGATGTAAACTCCAATGAGGCAGGGACTAATGTGAGTTCTCTGTACAGCGGCCTCCATACCGAATGAAGAATTTGTTAAATGTTACAAACGTATTGGGGTAAAATCAAATCACTTTTCTCATATGCTTGAAGGATTCCTGAGGTTTGAGGATGCCAAGGGGATCCCTTGAGAACTTCAATATCTGATTAGTGGGATGTTCTAATGGGCCATAAGATGGATAGGACATTAATCAGCACTTACCTTTTTTGTTTTTCTCCTGAGTGACTATAGTCATAGCCATACACAGGGGCAAGTTGCTCTCTCCAGGGGGTGGCAGGCGGCTGACCTGCAGTGAGCGAAAGTTGCTCCTCATTGTGTTTTTAGTAGCAGTGTCTCTCCGATCCCCATCCTTCCTGCGCTCCGGCCACTGCCAGTAATCTACCTGCAGCCCCATCACTTCAACACCTGCGGACAAAGCCCTACAGCCAGAGAGTGGAGCTGTTTAGACACTGACTTCAGGGTGTGTGATTGATACACACATTTTAGTGTACACAAACGCAGCCGAACAAAGCATTTATCTTCATGTTTCCTATTTTATTATGTTACAAGTTCATGAACAATTTTCAATAAGAACATTTGGGGCTTTATATTAACACCCTGGAAATAATTCTGCATCGGACGTGTAGGTCATATTTCTACGCTTTCCGTATTTCTCTGTTTAGGTGCTTGTATCGGAGCCATATCCTGTGGCCCCTCTTGTGAATCCCCCTCTCCAGCTATTAGTCAGGTCTCTTCAGAGATAGATGAGGTTTGGGGCCACAGCTAGTTTACATTCACCCAAACCCTAAACTGCAGCTCTAACATTACCGAGTGACCCCTTATTAATGTTCTTCCCACTCTGTAGTTGGGGGATCCCTCACATTGTGCCCCACCATAAAGGAAGAGGACACTAACACTTATCTGTCAGTGCAGGAAGACTCAACCCTTCCAGTCCGATTCAATACAGCAGATTTTATTGTATAATAATGGATGGAGCGACCTCCAAGTTATTATATAGTAAATCATTATACTCGCCAGCCTCCTACATATTGCTACTAGTGATTCCTATCCATGAATCTATAACCTGTGTATGTCTGGATAAAGGAAGTATACAGTACATGTGATAATGTAGACGATTGAAAGCATTCGAGGTTCAGCTTGGAGGATACCACATGGTCATTAGAGTCAACACAACAATCTCTAGGTTCTGTGGAACTTACCCAGCATTGGACAAACCGCTGCTGACTGAGGGGGATGGCGGGGGCGTGCAGATGGGCTCCTTCGTCATAGACGTGGTCACTCCAGGGGATGAGGAGGAGCTCAGGAGGGATGGACTACAGACAGAAGCTTCATCAGAGTCCACTATGGAGAAAGAGAAATATACACAAAGATAAAACAGATCATCCTTTAGTGATTCACACCTAATATTGGGAGTACAGATCGAACGCATATTGTTTAAAGATCACTCTTCTCAAGATCTGTCATATTTCAAAATTCAAAGTCAAGTCAAAGCCTAAACCTTTATGGATGTTCAATTAAATAATATTTGAGACAAAAATAAAAAGTGAAAAATGAAGAAATGTACTGTTGTAAGTAAATATTGAAACATAACAAGGGGTCTAGTATATGTCATTCCAAGTGTATTTATGATATTTTATATTAATAAAGATTACTCATTCATTTAGTGGCATATATGATATAAATCTATACAATCTAATATATTCAGAATAAACCTGTAGACACTATGCTAGTATTGGAAATAATTTATACACAAGAGAGTGATCATCTAAGATACCCTCTATGGGACCCCTGGAGAGCAACAGGTTGACCAGGCCTACCCTGGATTACCCTGGATTATGAAATATAAGAGCGATCTTTCCTGACCTGTTTCCTCATAACAAGACTGTAAACAATATGCTTAAGATCTGCAGCCCTAATAGTCAGAGGGCCACAATAAACGATAATCTCTTTTTTACTTCTCTTTGTGTCTTATAGTTGAAATTATCCAGGACAGAACCCAAAAATAGTATGAATTAATGTCAAACTATATAACAATATATCTATAAATGATTATATATTACAAGTGCAGTGGGTCATTCATTTTGGAGTATACTAATTAACTCCATCTCCTGTATAAGGTCCTATTATTTATACCCCCAAATACTAATTTACTCCATCGCCAGTAAAATGCCCTATTATATATACCCCCCTATATACTAATTAACTCCATCTCCAGTATAATGTCCTATTATATATATCCCTCATATACTAATTGTGACTGGATCACTTATAAATAGCTTATTTTTGGCTGGATCATGTAGGAATAATTTATTGTAGAAATGTATTTCAATCAGAGGTGCAGGCAGCAATGTATAATTTGAAATGCACTTATCGTGTTATATGGTGATGTGTTTTGTATGCAAGAGTCATTGTTTGGGTTTGTAACAGTGCTAGAAGAAGTCTGTTTGCTGATAGCAGAAAATGTTAAGTAAGTCTTTATGTGAAGTGACAAACACCTGTTTAGCCTGTATACCCAGAAGGGGGCCGCTGCCTGGCTGTCTGGCGTTACTGCATCTCAGATAATGCAAGCATCAAGTTTTAGCACATAACAAAGAAGTGTAAATATTGTTAGCTTTGCATTGCATGCAAATCCATATTTGGGTTAACAAATTGCATTCTGATTCAAAAAATAGCCTGTGAGGCTGTGTCCAAATCTGTATAAAAAGCACTGTCTTTCTTCTTCTGATTCCATCTCACCTGAGCAATGATACCATCAATCAGTGCGACTGCAAATAAACATCACTTGCTTCAAAGACCTGCTTGAAAACATCTTCCATGCTGAAAATCCTGTGACCCACAGATTAGACCCAAAATCGAATCCATTCCCGGCTGTTTCTGAGGTTTGGACCCAGCATCCAGTACCACCACTCTGCCGCTACCCAGCAACTCTGGCCAGTGTGATAGGCCAGGGGAGATGCATCCACAGCAACCCTTATCTATAGCAAGAGGTCAGGAGTACCAGCCCAGGTACACCAGTAACGGGGTACACTCGCAGCATCAGTTACCCAGAAGAAACCCGGTACTGGATGCCGGTAAGGAGTCCAGTGGTGGCAGCATTTGTAAGCCCCTCTGACTGTGGTGAGAGGGCGCATTTGGGATATTGAAAGGGAACAATGGCAAAGTAAGCCCAGCCGGTTTCCAGCAGCAACAGACTTAGGCGATAGGCATAGGCGATCCATCCTGTCAAACTAATCAACTCCATCTCCAGTATAATTTCTTATTATATATACCCTCCCCCATATACAAATTAATTACCTCCATCTACAGTATAATATCTTATTATATATACCACCTATATACTAATTAACTTCATCTCCAGTACAATGTCTTATTATAACTCCTTTAAAGTAATTAATCCCTTTTCCAATGTAACATATTATATCCCATATATACTAAATACTAATAAAATATCAAATGATATACGCCCATATAGTAATTAACCCCATCACCAGCATAATGTAATATACCACTTACCACTAATATTACCATAATGTAATACCACTTCTATAGTATTTTATATGTTTTATGTATGCATTAACTGTGCTGCCTTGCAATCAACGATAATATTTCATTTAGTGATTAATATACTCCTCCAATATATTATTTTATGAATTCATAGCCCGTATGTACTAACTATCCTCATTTTCAGTATAATGTCATTATTATACCGCCCATATAGCAATTAGTCCCTCCTCTAATATAATATATATCACCTATATATTAATCTACGCCTCCTCCAGTATAATATATTTCCCATATAGTAATTAATCCCTCATCCAGCAAAATGTCATATTACATATTTACCCATATACCAACAAACCCCCTCTCTACACAATATCATATTATGCCTCCCCTAGAGTAATTAGTCCCACCACCAATGTAATAACATATTTCCTATATAGTAACTAACCCCATCTCCGATATACTAAGGAACCCACCCTATGGCATAATGTTCTATTAAATACCCCCATATACTAAATAACCCCATCTTCACTATAATGTCATTAAATTTCCCATCTAGCAATGAATCACTCCTTCGGTATAATGGCTTCTAAAACATTCCGTATATACTAATTGACCGATTATTCAGTAAAATGTAATATAATGTATGCTATATAGTAATTAACACCTCATACAATATAATGTCATATTAAATACAGTACAATGCCATATTATATTCTCTCATATATTGTCATATTAATCCCTCCTGCAGTAGAATGTCTTATTAAAAAATGCTCATACACTAATTAACCCCATCTTCAATACAATGTCATATTATATAGCCCCGTACAGTAATTAACCTCTGCTGCCATACAATGTAATTTTATATATTGCTAATCTCTAACCGCTGTTCCAATATAATATCTCTCTCCCAGTATTAATCCCTGCTCACCTGCCATTAGTAAACTCACCAGAGGCTGCTGCTGGCTGTTCTACAATTCCGACCTTCACAACCTGGAAAAGCAGAAAACACTTAACATGAATTGAAGCTACATTATATTATATATATATATATATATATATATATATATATATATATATATATATACACATACACATACATATACACACACACACACTATAATAACGCATACACTACAAAGCCCCATACTCAGAGGACACACATGAGCATTCACAATGTGGGGGGGGGAGGGGTGAAGACCAGTACAAGTCGTCAGACAGTCCAGAGGTCAGAACCTGAATATCCTCAGGGATACAGACACTACATGGGCAGCACAAGGGCAAGGATTGTAGAAGGGCCGACACTCGAATCATTGGTGGAGCACCGAGTTCCTGGACTCTGCATGTATATGGGACTATAGTAAGCACCTTTCCCCTCCAGATGAGCGTCTGGGTACACAGATGCCCCCAGAATTGACAGCACAAGAAAGTTCTGTACTAAACCCGGAAAAACGAAGCTGACAGGACAAAGAATCCATGCTATAATAGCAGTCAACGAAGAATCCAGACAGACAGAAGGCAAACTAGAAATATAGACAACGCTATACCGGAGGGGAACAGCAGGCTAAACAAGACAGTAGAAGAAGAGATCAACTAAGCCTGAGACTATGATGAGACTACAGATAGAAGGACAAGGAGGAGGACTCCCGTCTGATAGACGTCTTATAATGTCTTATAATGAGTTTATAAGCAGGTAAAGAGACAGAAAAGTAGTATTGATAACATGCAATAAACAAGAAGAGAAGCAGAATACAAGATCTGGCCAGATATCCTACGGATTAAAGAGCCAGTCTGGAATTCAAAGGTCCTACTTAATTCCCTTCTTACAAGAACAAAGCTATGGACATCTGGCTCATCGCACAATGCCAGGAAAATATATTTCTATGATGCAAGCATGCATTTTCTACTACTCCTTGCAGACTATCATGCTGTAATAACCAGCACATCAGAAATGTCCCTTGAAGAGTCAAGGACTAGAAAGTATCTGTGACCAGTCTGTTTAAAAATCTATATTGTCTTAAACAGACACAGCTCTAAGCCTGGTCTGGAAAAATGTCATAGAGAAGTTATAATTAAAGGTGAACTTGTGTCTATTAAAATTGTATTCACCCCACACCTAGATAAACAAATTGATCTAAACTTCTGCTTAGTTTATTTTCTGGGCCACAAAGCCTGAAGTATATTCAGCGTGAGCAGAGTTGACATTGACAAACCTAAATCGAGACTTGTCTAAACATTTGAGAGGCAATATACACCGACACCAAGGCATCAATTCATTGCGTTGAGAGTGGACAACCCTGGAACAGGTTATATGGGTGCAGTGTGCTTTATACATTTTAAATTATTTATATATAAATATTACTTTGCTAATTTATTACTAAATAATTAGCACAGAGAGTGTTTTGTTGTGAACAGACTGAAATGTTTGTTATACATATTTTCATATACTCCTTGGAATATAAGGTATTTAGGTGCCTGTGATATATGTTAACAGCCATGGAGAAAATAGCTGTATATATTCACATTTATTGTGTTCTGGTTCCATAAATCCAGAGAAAGCCTATACAAATCGGATGTAGTGTTTAAATAGCTAAGGAATATAGAAGGGGCTCCACACTCCTGACTATTGAACATGAATAAATCAAATTCATTTTAATAGACAGTAGCATATTACTATGCACTAAGATACATCTATAGAACTTGCAGGTGGAATATTTACCAGAAGGGTAATGGTTTGGGCATGATATGTTTGCTGATAGTGAGGATAATTCATAAACATAAATTCCTTAAATTCTCACAGTCACAGGCAATTTGGATCTAACCACGGTTACCAGTGAAACAGTAGTCTGTGATTGATGAAGAACCAGAAAGCTTGAGTCTGTTTTGATGAAACTATAGAAGTATAAAATTGTCCAAGAAGGACTCCAACAAACCATTAGTCTAACAGTCAACGTACAAAACATGCCAGTTATGGTCAGTGAAGACCATTCCATATCCAATGCAGAGACACACATAGGACATCTGGAAATACTGGATTGTGAAGCTAAAAGTATAAACAGAGAAATGCCACACAGAATTTACATCTCTATCGATTAAAATAAGGGAAAACTGAATCTGTTGAAATAAATAAATGTAATCCTTGATTGAACCTAGATGCTATGGTAAATGAAATGATAATACTAGCGCTAATTATTTGGTAGGCCATACACAATAGAGTGTACAGCTGTTCATCCTCTTGGGGTGCAGGGAGCAGGACAGCACGTGTTTCACCACACACAGAAGAGACGCATAGTTCCAGCAATAATGACAGCAGCAAACTACAGTTTGTACAGAGGGAAGGGCCACCTCCCCCCTTTACCTACTACATTACAGATAAGTACTTGTAATTTAAGGGATACAGAAATCATCTACTTGGGAGAAAGAAGGAAAATAAAGTGTTCTTTTTGCCCTCTGCTTAAACATAGAAGTCTCCTCAGCCTCAGGGAATGGCTAATACCTGGTGTACAGTAGGTATCAGCTCATCCACTCACTGATGGTCCAAAGGGACATTCCCCCCATAGCAGTCCTCCACATCCGACCCTACACTGACTGCGGCCTCCTCTAGGAACAATCAAAATCTGACTCATTCCCAGTTTGTGGCACCACCACACTCCTGCGCTTATACAGGGATGACGTAAAGGATTCTAGCAAACTCTCTAAAGAGTAGGAAACCTTAACCTGGTCCTGAACTGAAGTCACTAAACTTCTGGCCCAAGCTGGTTCTTTTCTAAGACCGCAGCTACTTCGTCTGGTGCTTCAGGCACTGGATCTTCCATATTCCTGCCCTCCAGGGCAGGGACAAGCTGAGTAAGCTCAGTAACAGAACTGGCTAGAGACCTAGTCCATGCAGGCTTTGCCATGTCAGAACCAGGACCCCCAGATCCTCAGACTGCCAGGCCGCACACCAAGCATCCACACCTGGCTGTCCAGAAGGCAATTTGGAGTTGCATCCAGCGCAGGAAAACTTTTCCATGGATATTACCCAAGCCTATCCCTGGAGGATCTCCCACTATCAGACATGATACACAAAGAGGTACACATTGATTTTACAATGTAGGACAGAAGCAGCACACAATCAGAAAACAATCTGACTAACTTATTATCTGACTAACCACTCAGAAAACTGACCCTCCTAATCTGGTACCTTACAGATAGAAGGAAGGTGCACCGGAGTGCTGGAACTCCTAGATGGCTCCTTTTCTGGTGTCTGCACATGAGGAGTCAGACACTACCACTTTACACTAGAAAGAGCATGGAGAGGAAAGACATCCCTCCCCAGGGACCATGCAAGGAGTGGGAAAAAGTACCTACCGTCAGAGTCCAGAACTGGATTGGCAGCCGTCCTAAAGGACAGCCCCTTCCGCCAATCCAGTGCCTAGTGGGGTTTACACTAGCACAGTAAGCCCCACCTGACCCAGTCCCTCAAGGAACATGAAGGCTGCCCCTATTAAGAAAGGCAGCCAGTCCCGGGGCCACTGCAACTTCCTTCAGTGTACTGTTTGTGTGTGCCATGGCTGAGATCATGGTTAAAAGGTGAGAAGAAAGAGTAGCTGGAACTGTTGCTGCAGTGTGAAGTGGTTATGTCAAATCAGGACAAAAGAATAGAGAAATAGTTTAAATTATGTTGCAGAGAGGAGCCATGTTGTTGAAAGTTATAGACCTGAGATTTCTGAGGATATGATAAGGATGGTTGAGATAGAGTGCAGAAAGGTTAAAATGGTGGAGCAGAGATTGCCCGTGATCTAGATAATGGACGGAAAGAGACTAAAAGAGTATTAAACTAATCAGAGAGAGCAATATGTGGAGAAAACAAGAACAAAGTAATGGCCTTAATGGATCTACTGGAAGAGTCAGAGCGAGGTGGTTAGGGAGAGAGAATTTTCAAAGCATACGGAGAATGTGGATCATCAATTAGGATGGTGAAATTGAGGATAAGAAATGAGCTAGAAATTGTTGGACTATAGTGGGACTTTACATCAATACACAAAGTGAAGGAGTTGAAAAAATTGGACAGGTGAAAGGAACCTTGAATGTGCAGTGTTTCGAAAGAAAAAGTCCAAACATACCTCCTAGTCTGCTTCCCAGACCTGGAGGTGTGGATGGGGTAGAGACAATCGTGAAAAAGAGCTGCAGGTGAAGCAGTGTCCGTGTGATCCGTGTTATTGCCAGAGGATTGAGGTTATTTGAGAAGAGGAGGTCATTAGTTAAATACGAAGCATGCATTCAGTAGAGCACATTTAATGAATCTTGAAAGTGATTATAGAAAAGTGCTAAAGCTAATGTCCAAAGTTGTATTTAAAAAACCCTGTTTTACACTG
The DNA here is from genome assembly GCF_038048845.1 of Mixophyes fleayi. Lineage (NCBI taxonomy): Eukaryota > Metazoa > Chordata > Amphibia > Anura > Limnodynastidae > Mixophyes > Mixophyes fleayi. Next base: position 348,903,393 of record NC_134404.1, on the reverse strand, counting down.
AAATGTATTATACCATCTGTAATTCTGGATATTACTAGTACTTCAAACTAGTGTATGTAACTGTCCTTATTAGGACACTTGAGCTAATAAACCATCACTGCTTCAAGAACCTGCTTTCATGACTACTTACCTGATGTAATTCCTGTGACCTACAGATTAGACCAAATCTTATCCGTTATCCGGCTGTTCTGAGGTTGGGAGCCAGAATCCAGCACTGACGCTCTGCTCCCTAACGGCAGCTCTGGCTAGTGTGATAGGCCAGGGGGAACCATTTACATCAACTCTGATCTGAAGGCAAGAGGTCAGGGGTACCAGCCCAGGTGTACCAGCAAGGGGGTACACTAGAAGCAAGAGTTACCCAGAAGGAGGTGGTTCTAGGTGCCGCTAAGGAGCCTAATGGTGGCAGCAGCAAAAGTCCCTCCTACTGCGGTTAGAGGGCACATTTGGCATAAAGAAAAGGGGATGGTGGCAAGGCAAGCCCAAACGGTCCCCAGCAGCACAACAGACAGGGTGGCACAGGAGGTCCATCCTGTCACAGATGGCTTCAATTTAACTGTTGTCATCTTTGTTCCTCCCTTGTTCAACACTTGTATAATTCTTAATTATTATTAGTGTTTCCATTTTATAAATCTGCACACATATTCTAATTACATCCTGGAACTTCTTATACTAGGAATGCCTCAAACTTAAAATGGTTCAGTTATCATTTGGACAGTGATTAATGACTCCATAAATCAGCTATGTTATGCATATGAGATGTCTCCTACATTTATAGGTGAAAGTGTTAATTATTACTGTGACAGGATGGTCGCCTATGCCACCCTGTCTTTTGCTGCTGGGAACCGGCTGGGCTTACTTTGCCACCGTTCCCTTTCGGTATCCCAAACGTGTCCTCTCACTGCAATAGGAGGGGCTTACGCGTGCTGTCACCATTGGACTCCTTTACTGGCATCCAGTACCGGGTTTCTTCTGGGTAACTGATGCTGCGAGTGTACCCCATTACTGGTGTAGCTGGGCTGGTATCCCTAACCTCGTCCTATAGATCAGGGTTGCAGTGGATGGATCACCCCTGGCCTATCACACTGGCCAGAGCTGCTGGGTAACAGCAGAGCGATGGTACTGGATCCTGGGTCCAAACCTCAGAAACAGATGGGAACGGATTAGATTTTGGGTCTAATCTGTGGGTCACAGGGATAGAGAAGTTTCCAAGCAGGTCTTTGAAGCAAGTGATGTTTATTTGCTCACCCCTGGTTGAAGTTATCGGGGAGCAGATCCTATGAAGCAAGATGAACAATTTTCAATAGAAGACGGTGCTTTTTATATAGATTTGAACACATCCACACAGGGAAAGCCAGCCCACTGAGGTCTGAGCTATTTTTAGAATCAGGATGCAATTTGTTTACCCAAACATGGATTTACATGCCATGCAAGGCTAACAATATTTACACTTATCTGTGATATCCTAAAACTTGCTGTGATTTCCTGTATCTTCTTTTAAGACAAAGGAAATCTAGGAGCAAGCCTTAATTAAACCTTCCTGTGCTTTCAGGTGCTGGACCCTCACACATCAAATGGCCTAATTAACATGAGATTAATATGGGTTCTTTCTTCAGACAGCTACAGAATACACATTCCCAAAGAAAGTCACAAACCCCCAAACAAGTCATTTCCCTACTCCAAGATACACAAAAGACTTCCTCAACAAAGACTTATTGTATCAGATATATAATGCATTTCCTCTAGCAAAGATAAAACAAATGAATTTCTTCCCCTGGTCTCAGAAATAAAAATATTTCCTTTACAAACATACACACTATATCAAAAATAAGTACATTTGCAATTATATAAATAAGCACCCTGCACTATTTCCTTTAAATACACTTGTACCATAAGTTATTTATAAGTGATCCAGTCACAATTACCAAAAGATTCCTTAAATTAACTAATATTGACTAGTTCCATAAACTATTATTTTTATTTTTTTAAAAGATATTTTATTAAATTTTTACACAACAGAGAATGAGGGAAACAGACAATGCAGGTGAAGCAAAACCATAACATAGTTTCCAGGTAATGTAAACAGCATATTGTTACTGATATGAGGAGACAAAAGAAAATTCAGGGAGAGTTGAGAGAAGGGAAGGGAAAGAGAAAAGAATAGGAGTAAGTGGGAAGGGGGAAATCACTAGCCAAAGCGGTGAGAAAAAAAAGTGAAATGAAGATGAGGATCCATGACAGGGCTACAAATCGGTGGTTAGGGCTCAAAGGTCTTAAAAAGCAAGAGGAGGAGAGGCTCCATGATATTCAGTCCAAGGACTCCAGACCTTATTAAATTGGACAGGGGTGTGGCGAAGAATGCTAGTAATATATTCCATATGATAGACTTGCCAGATACGGTTGATAACAGAGGGCAGGGAGGGTGGACTTTGTTTTTTTTTTTTAAAAAAGGGCAATTTGGCATCTAACGGCACTAAGAATATGTGTAATAAGTTTCTGAGTTGATTTCGATATCTTAGGAGTAGAGCGAGGGAGAAGAGAATACGAAAGAGATGGAGGAAGAGAAACCTGAGTGATACTGAAAATTAACCGGTGGATGGATTTCCAGAAAGGAAGTAGTTTTGGACAGTGCCACCATATATGAGACAGAGTACCCTCTCGACCACAATGACGCCAGCTCAGCGATGAGGAGCCTGGATATATTATATGAAGACGGTGTGGTACCAAATACCAATGGTAAAAAATCTTGCGACAATTTTCGCTCATCTTAACGCAGATAGAAGTCTTTGAGAGGTTCAGGCGAATCTTAGCCCATTCCTCAGGAGGAAGTGATTCCCCCATGTCCTCCTCCCATTTGAGTTTGTGGGGATTCTTAGGAGGGGATTTGTGTTTTACCATAAGGCGGTAGAATGTAGAGATCAAGCCCCTGGAAGGGGAGCGAAGATCACAGAAAGTGAATAAGGAGAGGATAGATGTATATCAGTGACTGTACGTCGGATAGAGTTGTATAAATGTGGAAGTTGGAAGTATTGAAAGAAGCAGGTCTAAGGGATGCGAAAGCGCTCTTGAATGTCTGCAAAACAGGGAAAGAATTGAAGCGGCATGAAGTCGGAGAGGAAGTTGATGCCACATCGCGTCCAATGGAAGAATTGAAGCGGGCGAACTCCAGGAGTAAAAGAAGGATTATTCCATAGAGGCGTCATACGCCATGAGTTGGGGACTAAGTTGTACAAGGAGACTATATGAGTCCAGCAGGCGAGTGTGAATGCTAGAGGAGGGGGGAGATGTGAGAGGGAGGACCAATGCTGTGGTTTCAGCCACAGAAGCGAGGAGGGCGAGGTAGTGTCAGTGAGAGCGGATTCAATATCGACCCAAACTTGCTGTTCCAGAGGAGTGTGAAGGAGTACACACTGGGTGAGATGAGTAGCACGATAATATTTAAGAAAGTGGGGAACTCCCAGACCTCCTTCTTGAATTGATTTATGGACAGTCTGCATTCGAATCCTGGGCTTCCTAGCAGACCAAACAAATTTGGTAGCCATTTGTTGCAGGAGTTTAAAGGAATTAGCGTGGACTTTGAGACCTTACCCGGTCTGAAACAGGTATAAAATCCGAGGGAGGATGTTCATTTTGAGGGAGTTTATTCTACCCGTCCAGGAAATAATAAGTTTGTCCCATTTTAAAAGGTCAGTCTTAATGGCTTAAAATAAAGAGGAAAAATTTGCAGCGTACATCTGGTCGCAGGACCGAGTTAGGTAAATCCCAAGATATTTCAGTTTGTGAGACCGCCATCTAAAATCAAAGCTAGATTTTAGGGTTGACAGAAGGGCAGTGGGGATATTAAGGTCGAGAATTTCTGATTTGGAAGCATTCATTTTGTAATTGGAAAGAGTGCCAAAGAGAGTGATGTCCTTGAGTAAGTTTGGGAGCGATATGAGGGAGTTTGTGACTGACAAAAGGATATCATCCGCGTATAAAAATAATTTATGTTCAGAAGAACCCACCCGGACACTGGAAATATCAAGATTAATATAAATTTTACGAGCCAGGGGTTCGATCATTAGAGCGAAAATAAGTGGGGATAATGGGCACCCCTGACGAGTACCATTCCGAATCGCAAAGGGAGAGGATTGGAAACCATTAGCCAGGAAGGATGCAGTCGGATTAAAGTAAAGAGAAGCAACGCCACAAAGGAAGGGGCCCATCAAGCCCATGACCTCAAGCGCCTGTTGCATATAGGGCCAACCCATGTTGCAGGAGTTGGAAACATAAGTCAAGTCAATAGTTCGTCGGGTGTTATCCGATGCCTGATGACCCGGTATAAAACCAACCTGGTCGCGGCGAATCAGTGAGGTGATGACAGTGTTCAGGCGATTAGCGAGGAGTTTCGCAAACAATTTAAGGTCTACGTTCAGCAGAGAAATGGGTCTATAGTTTCCGCAGAGTTGTGGGTCACGATCAGGCTTGGGTATAACAACAATGTCTGCCCGAGTTGTTGCCTGAACGAATTTAGAGCCGAGGAGCATAGAATTGAAGAGCTCAAGGATCATGGGCATAAGGGAGTTGGCAAAGGTTTTGTAATATACAGCTGTGAAGCCATCTGGGCCAGGGGCTGAAGCATTTTTGAGGTCTTTAATTGTTCGGGCAATATCGTTGGACGTAAATGGCTCATTAAGAAAATCAGATTGTGCTGGAGTAAGTGAGGGCAGGGCGATAGAGGATAAGAAGTCACTAATTTTAGATTGTAAAGATAAAGGATCTAAAATTTTAAGTGGGAGATTAGAGAGAGAAGAGTAAAAGTCTCTAAAGATGTCAGCTATATGTTTCAGATCATAGATAAGGTCCCCTGAGTGGTTCTTGATAGAGGCGATACGGTTACGGGTGCGTTTATCTCGTCGTTTCTGGGCTAGGAGTTTGTCTGCTTAATCGCCCCTCTCGTTGAACTTCTGGTGAAGCCATCGAAGTGTTTTGGCCACCTTTTTGGAAAGCAGTTGATGTAATTGCCCGCGAAGGGTAATCAGTTTGAGGTCAGTCTTACGTTTCGGGAAACGCTTATGTAACATCGTAAGAGATGCGATTTGTGATTCAAGTTCCGCGATGCGAGTGAGTTCAGCCTTACGACGAGAAGCGGACAGGCAGATAAGTGTGCCGCGTATGGAAGCTTTATGCGCTTCCCAAAGGATGGGAGGCTAAATATCTGGCGAGGAGTTTAGAGAGATAAATTCCTTAATGGAGTCGGAAATGGAGGTAACCTGATCAGGCTTTAGAAGTAGGGTGTCATATAGTCTGCATTTTGGGAGAGAGGAGCGTGGGCGAGGGAAGGTAATTTCGAGGAGAACCAAAGCATGGTCAGACCAGGAAACCGGAAGAATGTCTGAGTCAATAAGTTGTTGAGTGGTAAAGCGATAAATGAGAATGAGGTCAATGCGAGTATGAATGCTATGTGGAGCTGAAAAGTGGGTATATTGCCTACCGGACGGATGGCCGAGGCGCCAAGCATCATAGAAGTCGTAGGATTTGAGGAGGGATGCCAAGGTTTTAGATTCTCCGTGAACGGAGGCATGGGAGGAGGACATAGAGGAGTGATCCATCCCAGGGTCCAGGGTGGAATTGAAATCGCCACCTATAATTACTTGACCTTGGGCTATGGAGCAGAGATGTTCAAAAAACGCGAACAAGAAGGTACCCACACTAGGAGCGTACCACAAAACTAGAGTAAGCTTGGCGCAACCTAAAGATCCAACAACGATTAGATATCTGCCTAAAGGGTCAGCATAAAGAGATTCCAGTGAGAAAGGAATGTTGTGATGTATGAGGATGGCAGTACCTATTTGTTTACTATGGAAGATGCATAATAAGTATGTGGGTGTCTTGCATGTCAATTGAGGGTGAGGAGTCTTGAAATGTGTTTCCTGTAAGAAAACGAGATCTGCCCTAAGGCGTTTAAAATGCTGAAGGGCCATTGTGCGTTTGGTGGGAGAATTAGGGCCATTAGCATTGAGGGAGAGAATTTTAAGAGTCATGGCGGGTCTGGGTGCTTGGACAGAGTAAGAGGGCTAGTGATTAGAGACAGGAAGGAGATAGAAAAGAGAAGGTGGGAGACCAACTTCCCTGGAGGGAAGCCGGTCCAGGCTCGAAACAAGAGGTACAACATAGGTACCGGAAAAGGAGGGTGAGGCACGGACAGCCAAGAGTGAATGGAAAAAGCGACCATTAAGGGGTCGTGGGAGCGGGATAGCAGGTCAAACAATAAGCATTGCGAGTGAAAGTATGTGAAAAGGAAGCGTTTACATGCAAACCAAACACATGAAATATAACAAAGAGCTGAGCATAAACCACATAAAAGAAAACAGATTAAATACGCATTATGTTATATCATATCTATGTAGTATAGAGGAGTGGAGCAAAACCGTGTCTAGGGACACCCAGCAGTAAATAAGTGGAGTCTAAGTAAGAAACCTCTAAGTAGCAGCAAAACACCACCACCCAGTGTCCCCCGACACGGTAACCTCCGTCAAGAGGAGAAATAACAAAGAGCACGAACATCTTATATATATATATATATAATAAACAATGGACAAGTATAGCGCAACATCAAATATTTTCGCGAGTCTAAGGAAGATGAAGTAAAGAACCAAACCTAAAACGGGAAGAACAGAACTTCAACAATGTGTATAACATATGAAACAGCGTCATAGATTGTGAATAGTGAGTTTGATCAGGGGTCTCACCACAGGAGGGGAGAGGGAGTAAGAGAGGGCATGAGACCCAAAAGTAACCCGTGGACAAACGGGAATAGACGAAGGCTCTGGGTCACCTCTGTCACAGCGAGACCCTGAGCAAATGTAATTACTGTAACATAGAATAATCATAATAGAAATTAGAGCGAGAATAACAAATAAAGAACACTATAGAGAAAGTCCAAGCAGTAATATTTACGTAGTGGACCATTCAGCTTGTGGAGGACATTTGAGGGTCACTGGTGACAAGGTGGAGGATGAGCTCGGGAGATCTGGGAATTTCAGAGTTTGAAACAGGTCCCGACCTTGTTCCGGGGTCTTGAGTGAATATGCGTGGTTGACGTATGAAAAGGAGAGCTGAAAGGGGAACCCCCAACGATAATGGATGCCAGCTGAGCGTAGACGTTGAGTAATGTCAGCTAGGTCTCGTCGTTTCTTCAACATAATAGGAGAAAGGTCCTGGGAGAAGAGAGGGTTGGTTCCAGAGTAGGAAATGTCCCGATGATCTCGAGCAGCGAAAATAATCTTCTCCCTAGTGGAATAATAATGAAGGCGTACGATGACATCTCGGGTGATTGAGAAGGCTGAGGTTTGGGTCAGAGAGCTCGATGTGCACAGTCTGAGCGGAAATCAGCAGGGGGTAAGTCTGGAGCCAAGGTGGTGAAAAGGACGTGCAAGTATAGCTCTTCTGCCAAAATCGACTCTGGAACTTCGAGTCTAATGTTGTTCCGTCGGGAGCGATTTTCTTGATCTTTAAATTGGCCTTTAAGAGTGTCCAGGTTGGCACGAATTGTTGCTACATCTTTCAGGGTAATGCGTCAGAATATGACTCGCTCCCACGAGACATGTGGGGTTAGAACATGGATAGATCAGACTGGAGTATCAGGTGGAGATTAAATCAGATGTATATATTCTCTACGAGGGATACTGGACAGAGTCCAAACAGCGGGGTGCTGAGTTGAAACAAAGGATGCGAAGCCAAGGATACAAAATAAGGACAGCTATGTGTCCAGTGTTGGAATCCTGGCTCATGTGTGGATAAGTATCCTGACTCCCAGACCACTCAGTAGGGATGTGGCAGGGATGACTGTTGATGCTGCTGTTGGATGAACTCAGTCAGGGAATACCAATCCAATGAGTACAGCCCAAGACTCTTCCACTAGTAGCCCAAGTAAGGGTGAGAGGGTTGTGTAGGGGCACTGCTCGCCTGTGGCATCGGGACCAGCCGATGATGCCGCCGCAGAATCGGAAGAGAGGTGTCCGGCAGGAAGCTGAAAATTTAGCCTGAGGTCTCGGCCGGATGTAGGCCTCCGATATTACCGCAGGCGGACAGCAGACAACAAACGCCGTCCCGGATCGAGTGAGGCCAGATGAGTGCCCCAACGGGTGGGAGTGGAGGGACAGCCACAAGGGGCAGACGACAGCCAAGTCACGGAGGTGCACAGCTGATCTCCAGGAGCACTCAGAGAGTTGGGAGAGAGCCCAGGAGGTCCACCAGCAGTTTTGGAGACCAGCCACTCACTTGGGGCAGTGCAGCGGGTAAGGGAGTCCCTGAAATAGGAGTTATATGGGTCCCGAGGTGTGGAGAGTCTGTTTAATGCTGCCATCCGATATGGCGTCCTAGCCACTCCCCTCCACAAACTATTATTTTGGCAAGTGATTAGTGACATACGATTAATCTGAAATTTGTTCAAAACGAAAAATGAGTATACTAGCATTCTCTCTTGTCTGTTATTATTCCTTCTCTGTGTCAAAATTTCTTGTACAGCTGAACCTCAGTTTAATTGAACTGAAACCTTCACTTTTAACACATATCACCCTCTCTAATGGAAAGTTGGAAAGTGTCAGTCAGATCCACAAACATTACCTCTGTTTTATGTTTCCATAGATTATAATGACAGGACAGATTTTCTACACACAATAATAATCATCTTTAATCTACTAATGGAACATATTTTATTTTCTCTGGTCCCCACCGTAATCTTCGGCTTCCAGTCCTCACTTCTCAAATTTCCAAGCCCTGTGGGAAGCAACTTTCAAATCTTAAAGCCTTTACTTGTCATAAGACATGCGCTGACCCACAGTGTTGAACGGCACTCTCTTTAAGTCCAGATAAAAGTATAGCTCAAAGTTCTTACCTTAAATTAGCTCCGCATGTCATTGAGCCATGCTCATCATTAGTGATCAATTGCTATCCTTTCATCAAAACTTTCCCATAGCAACTCCTGAACAAAAAAACTAATATCAGATTGCCTCTTATTTAAGGATCAGATGAGTGGGTACTCAATACAAAGGACAGCTCGTGCACATTCTGAGCAAAGACTGCATTTCTGCTTAAGTGAGCAGTCACTTTATGTGCTATTCTAACTAATCCACAGCTTGGTTTCTGACCACCACTGTTCCTTGTGGCCTGACAGTTGTTGTGACAAGTCCTGACCTTGCTTATTTACCGATCATACCGTCTACACCTAACTCCGAAACTGTGACTGGGGACTTCCCATGACATGGCTTACATATTCTTGCCATGTGCATCAGGTTTGTCTATTGTCAGCTGCTGCCTAGTAGGGTAAGCTTGCAGGGACCCCTGGTGAAGCCCATGCTTGTGAAACTTGTCTTGAAAGTCTCCTTGATCTACAATATGCAGCTTGGCCAACTTCAGGTAATGTGGCTTCAAATATCGCATTTATGCTACAAAATTCTAATTGCGGTCCACAACAGACATCTTCTTTTGAGTCTAAATGCAGATATCACAGTGTGTATTGTCGAAGTAACTTTTAACAGAAATACATATAGGCTAATATATCACTAATATATAGAACTAATCTAAGATTAGGGTCTGTACTTTTAAGAAAATGGAAAAATACGGAATTGCATAACAAGAGACATGTTTTTCATTATTGCACAATTCATGAACAAAACAGATTATATAATTGTCATGTGATTGTATTTCAGCGGATATAGCCAAATAAATGACCGTCCAATAGAACATGTTATTTTAATGATAGAGTGCCAGCAGTGATGTAAGCTGAAAATTATCATGATAACTTTCATTATGTTGGATTTGAATTACAGGTATTTAAATATGAACTTTTACAACATTGAGTAGTTTTGGACTATTTAACAGCTCAAACAGGAGGATAAAGTTTAATCCTTGAGACTGAACTTGGAGTCCATTGTTTATTACCTAATCAACGACACTTCCGAACCAGAAACTATAATTACACGTTATATAAACAACGCCCATAATATGAAGAAGGTTTTTGATGACAAAAGTATTATAAAGACTTTTAAAATGATTTATCATGGACATGTTTGAATCCAAGCATATGGTTCTTTGGACTTGAAAAGTGGCTATCAAACCTAATGTATATTTACATGAAATTTATTGTGGTAATAATTGTGGCAATATTGTTTCTGTATACTTGTTTAAAGTATAGATTGTATTGTATACAAATATTTGCGAGAGTCAAACCAATCCAAGAACATCAGTGCTGACAGAAATATATACTCCTATTCAATTAATTATAGTCACATGAAAAAGTACCTTTTATGTGTATATAAAACGGAGGGAAACTGTCGAAGTAACTTTTAACAGAAATACATATAGGCTCATATATCCCTAATATATATAACTAATCTAAGATTAGGGTCTGTACTTTTAAGAAAATGGAAAAATACAGAATTGCATAACAAGAGACATGTTTTTCATTATTGCACAATTCATGAACAAAACAGATTATATAATTGTCATGTGATTGTATTTCACCGGATATGGCCAAATAAATGACCAATAGAACATGTTATTTTAATGATAGAGTGCCAGCAGTGATGTAAGCTGGGAAGGTGTGTTTTGAAGTAAGAAGGAGTTTCATATTCTATAAAACAATAAGTTAATCAAATATAGGGTGTCAATTGGCATTTGAGAACCTGGCCGTATGTCTGCTTCGTCCAGTATGGCTGTATCTATGTATAATACCTTTTTAATAAATTATAGAAATATTATATTTTGGAAACCTGCTCATCTCATTTATTATTTAAAGAGACGGAAAGAAAATAACATATACAAGCATGAAAGAAAGAAATCCAAAACTTGCATATACGCAGAACTGAAAACCACACATGCAATATACACTGAACCCCACTAAAATCAAGTCAACAAAACACTAATTTATTCTGGTCCACACTTTATGGGCCTGATTCATTATGGGACGTAAACAGCGATTTTGTGCGTATAATCCGCACAATCACTCTGCACAGGCCCAGAACCGGATCAAACGCCACAGAATGCAGCCACATTCATCTTAGAGCGCAAAAGTCTACAGCCTACAATATGAGGGAGGGAAGGGGTGTATATGCATCGTCAATGTACAGTAAGGGTGTGCCAAACATGAGCGCACGCAGGAACAGCGTCCAATCCTAGCTCTGGGCATCTCTCAGGTACTTGTGTTCAGCCGTATCTCATGCTCCAGGTACAGATTACTAATGATGATGGTATGCATCCTAGGTATGTGTCTGCAATCAGGAGCAACTGTACAAATGTATGTACAGAAGACATTCTAACCTCCTAATAAAAGGTATTTAATGGGCGGGAAAAACAAAAACAAAAAAACACTTTTAAAACACCTTTTATCATTGATGCTTATATCATTAACAGGTGAATTAACTGAATTTTGTTTTTTTCCTTTGTGTTCTTTTGGGCGTTTATATTCCGCACATCTATTGGCAAATGTTCTATTCAACTCAAAATCAAATTTCTCATTCACTCAATTGTACCAACTACATCTTGAACTGCTAGACTTCTTATCTTTTCTATGCTCGCCTGTGGCGGGTGTGCTATATAATGTACATCATGGAGCCAGGAGCCTTTTACTAGAACAAAATATTATAATTGTTAATGTTCATTTATTCTCACTATTATCTAACTGTTCAGTGTTGCATCACTAAGTAGTTATATATGCTGCTAGACATATTAAATCAGAGAAATGGTTTCAAACAACAACTTTATACAGTATGATGACAGTTCAGGTTAGTATTTTGTACAATAAGAACTCACCCCAATAAATGGAACAAACTTCTGGCAAGAATCTTCGTCAGCACTGAGAGAAAGGAGGGCAGAAAGAGGAAAAGAGGAAATTGAGAAGCAAAGCAGAGGTGAAAACAGAAATACATCAAGAGCAAGATAGAGCAACAAAAAATTGCATAAAAGAAAAACAGATTTGAAAATTAGGTAAGAAAGAGATACACAATCAAAAATTATACATAATAGAAAGAGATATAAGATAAAAACTGAGGAAGTGTTGAAAAAGGCTGAACAATCTTAAGTAGAACAAAGTTTGAAGAGGCACATGGGTAATACAAAGAGGATGAGGAAGCAGAACAGAGTTTCAGGGAGCATGTAAGAAAACAGGAGCTGGGTGTACATTTGAATAGATTGAAAGAGAAAGTAGAACAGAAGATTAAGGGACAAATAAGAAACAGGTTGAAGGACAGGTAGTAATATAGGAGACTCAGGGGTGCATGAGAAGTAGGCTGAAGGAGAGTTAGGAGGACAGGAGATTGAGGGTCGCATGAGAAGTAAGTCGAAGCAGAGTTAGCAGGACAGGAGACTGTGAGTAACATGAGAAGTAAGGTAAAGCAAAATTAGGAGGACAGGAGATTGTTGGTCACATTAGATGTAGGTCCAAAGATTGTTAGAAGGACAGGAGATTGAGAGTTACATGAGAAGTCGAAGAAGAGTTAGGAGAACAGGAAATTGAGGGTTGCATGAGAAGTAAGTCAAAGCAGAGTTAAGAGGAAAGGAGATTGAGGGTCACATGAGAAGTAAGTCAAAGCAGAGTTAGGCGGAAAGGAGACTGTGAGTAACATGAGAAGTAAAGCAAAGTTAGGAGGACAGGAGATTGTTTGTCACATTAGATGTAGGTTGAAGGATTGTTAGGAGGACAGGAGATTGAGAGTCACATGAGAGGTAAGTCGACGAAGAGTTAGGAGGAAAGGAGATTGAGGGTCACATGAGAAGTAGAAGCAGAATTAGGAGGACAGGAGATTGAGGGTCACATGAGAAGTAGAAGCAGAGTTAAGAGGACAGGAGATTGAGGGTCACATGAAAAGTAGAAGCAGAGTTAGGAGGAAAGGAAATTGAGGGTCACATGAGAAGTAGGTCGAAGGAGAGTTAGGAGACAGGAGATTGAGGGTCACACGAGAAGTAATTCAAAGCAGAGTTAGGAGGAAAGGAGATTGTTGGTCACACTAGATGTAGAATGAAGGATTGTTAGGAAGACAGGAGACTGAGAGTCACATGAGAAGTAATTCAAAGCAGAGTTAAGAGAACATGAGATTGAGGGTAACATGAGAAGTCGAAGCAGAGCTAGGAGGACAAGAGATTGTGGGGCACATGAGAAGTACGTCGAAGCAGAGTTAGGGGGAAAGGAGATTGAGGGTCACATGAGAAGTAGAAGCAGAGCTAGGAGGACAGGAGATTGTGGGGCACATGAGAAGTAAGTCAAAGCAGAGTTAGGAGGACAAGAGAGTGAGGGACACATTAGATGTATGCTGAAGGATATTTAGGAGGACAGGAGATTGAGGGGCACAAGAGAAACAGACTGAAGGACATAATTTAGAGAAAGAGTTGAGACAATATAGCTGGGAGGGTATTAGAGCTGAAATGGTTATTGTAAGATGTACAAGATACTGGAAATGAAAAGGAAGAAAAGTAAAGGGGATGAGGGGACAGGAGAACGTACACAGTCACAATATATTAAATCAGTTTCACAGTGTCATGACATGGTTTCTACAAACATAAATCACTGCCACAGATTAATTTAAGGATGTTTAATGCAATCAGTATTTCAGGACATAATCACTCAATGTACATCAGAGTAGTCTCAGCATTCCAGTTCAATGTATTTGCTTGTATTAATAGATTTTTACACATGAATAAGACTGATATGAAGGCTTGGGGATGAGATAAAAGGATAATATGACAAACACAAAAACAATGGCTTTCCATGTACAGAGTTTAATGTCCCTGAAGCTTGTAACACCTTGTACACGCTTCTTTAGATCACACCTCAAAATAGACCCCCTATTATGCAACTACTACCTGCACTTGGGGCTCAGGGCCGGATTAACCATAGGGCTAACTGGGCTACAGCCCAGGGGCCTATGAAAGTGCTCAGCAGCAGTATTGATCGGTCGGGGGTGGGGGCACCCCTGGCGCGATCAGTGCTGCTGAGCATTTTCACTGCGGTCCTTCCCCGGCGAGCTGTAGTCTCCTTACTGAGCAGATCTCGCGAGTCTCACTCTCACGAGATCTCCTAGGTAAAGAGCGTACAGCACGCTGGAGAAGGAGGTAAGTGCCAGGAGGGGAGGGGGGCGGGGGGCGGGCAGCTCGGATCACAGGGGGGGGGGCGAGCAGCTTGGATCATGGGGGGGTACTCACGGGGGAATGGAGACCCCCTTAGCCCAGGGGCCTCCATTCCCTTAATCCGGCACTGTTGGGGCTACAATGGATTACTAAATTTACACAGATATCCCCTTCATGGTACAATCCCAAAGCATTATCGCACTTCTCCCAAACTTTACTGATGTGCAGTCATGATATCCATTTCCCAATTGGTGTTTCTACCAATATCTCCAGATCAGCCATCTCCACTACCAGGCATTTCACCAAGGAATTAATTTGCACCATCAACCAACTGCTAATTTTTAATAATCAACCTCTCACAGATTTCCATGGGATTGAGTGGGATGAGGACACGGGAGAGAGAGAACACATCCAATAAATTTAGTACATGGACCCGACCGCACAAATTTATCCCAAGCACTTGCGGACAGAAGGACACTCTGTCCCAATATAGAAAGATCGGCATCAATTGATTAAGGCAATAACTGAAGTGAGTAATCCCAGTTATACTGAAGCACACCCAAAAACATATCAGACACATAATAAGTTCTGCCAAATAACTTTCAAATGGAAAAACGTACATCACAATACTAATGTATCAAGGTCTGTGTAACTCAAAATAACACATCTAATAATGTTTATTATTATTATTTCTGTCACTGTTTTGTATGGTGCTACAGTTCTCCCCAGTGCCATACAGTAGAGAAAACAGGAGATACATAAAAACAGGGACATACAAGGTAGACAAAATAAATGCAGACATGAGAACGAAGGGTAGGAAGAGTCATGAGAGCTTACATTCTAATTGGAATAGGCTGGAGGGGTGAGTGCAGCTCAGAGCAGAGTTTGGGACAGTTGTGAACGTGCCTTAATGTAAGCAGTATAGTTCAGTGTAGGCAAGACTATAATGAAAGATGGGTTTTCAGAGGGTGTGATGTGAAGGCTGTGGAGAGTCTGTTCAGGTGAGGTAGGAAATTCCATTAGTGAGAAGCGATTATCAGAGGCAAAGCGCAGGACAGTAGATGGATATGAGGAATGAAGTAAAAGGTGGAATCAGAGGAGACACCAAAGCTGTGAGCTTCTGGGACAGTGGAAATTGTACTAACACCTGTCACAAATCGGGATCTTAGCCGCCCTTACCTCATCCGCCGCTGTCATATCACGGCTACCTGGGTCCCTTCTGGTCGTCTGCAGCATTCCCGTTCCCCACACCTCTGTTTGTAAACAAACACATACTGTTTGTTCTGCTGCATGGGCGCGGCCATCTTGGATGCAGTCAGGTGGTCATTCCAGACCAACCAGATTCAGAAGCTGTGATCACATGAACTGATCAGCCAATAGTTGTTTGGGACATCCTATTTAAACCTGCTGCTGTGATCTGTTCATTGCCAGAACAACACACTTCTCTCCAGAGGATAGTGCTTGGCTCCAAGTTCCAGTGTTCCTGTCTGCATTACAAAGTGCAGTGTTCCTGTCTGCATTACAAAGTGCACTATTCCTGTCAGCATTTCCAGACTGCTCATTCCCCTGCTATATTTTACATTCAGCAAGAACATGAGCAGGAAGATCATCCAGCCTGCTAGTTTCTGTTTGAGTCCTGCTCCAGCTAGGCCCAAGGGTCCCGAATCGGATCAAGAAATTCAGACGACCGTGACAGTTTGTTCTGGCCAAATGGATCCGCTAGGGGAACATACCCCGAGGGTGGACTCTGTCCAAATACTAGCTGAATGCATTGAGAGACAAGAAACTAACCAGGGGTAAATTTTGAGATTGCTGCAGGATGTTTCTACGCGTATGGATACCATGCAGTTATTCCGCAGTCAACCATCCCATACTCCGCCTGAGCCAGTAATACCTGCTTCACTACCTACTTCATCCGGACTCCATCTTCCCCACCAGCTAAATACAATGGCGATCCGAAGAATTGCAGCGGGTTTCTCAACCAGTGTAGTATACACTTTGAATTACAACCCGGGAATTTCCCTACTGCATGTACCAAAACTGCTTATATTGTTTCGCTACTATCAGGGCAGGCTCTGGCATGGACATCACCGCTCTGGGAAAAATCTGACCCAATTTTATTTGATATTGATAGCTTCCTGTCTACCTTCCACAGAATATTCGACGAGCCTGGAAGAACAACGTCAGCCGCTTTAGATATTCTGCGGCTTCGGCAAGGGCAGCAGTCCGTGGGCCAATTTGCCGTTCAATATCAAACACTTTCCTCTGAGCTGTCTTGGAATAATGATGCTCTTGTTGCGGTCTTGTGGCAGGGCCTGTCTGACCACATTAAGGAAGTATTAGCGTCTCGGAACTTACCTACAATGCTAGACCAATTGATTACCATCTGCAATCGGGTTGATCTTCGGTTCAGAGCTCTCTCTCTGAACCGAAGATCAACCATCTGCAATCGGGTTGATCTTCGGTTCAGAAAGAGAGCTCTAGAAAAGAGGAAGCTGAAACACCCCAAGTTCCACCCTACTCGACAGGTCCGTGCACCGTCTCCTTTCCCTGAAGGACACGTGCAACTAGGCAAAGCACGTCTTTCACCCACCGAGCGAGAACGGCGAGTTAGAGAGAAACTTTGCTTATACTGTGCCAGTTCCGGACATCTGCTACATTATTGTCCTCGCAAGCCGGGTAAACACACCCTCCTAGCTGACGATGAGGAGGTGAGCCTAGGAGTGGCCCTTCGCTCCCTACAAGGCAAGGACTGTATTATCCCAGTCACCCTGAAACACGCTCAAGGCTCCCAATACATTTCAGCCCTGCTGGATTCTGGAGCAGCTGGGAATTTCATGTTTGCCAAATTAGCTGCTGAACTACCCATTTCACTAGTGAAAATTCCAGTGACCATCTTTCTCTCTGCGGTTGACGGTAGCCGTATTAAAGGGGGTACCATTACGCATCAGACTTCTCTAGTGACGCTCCAAATAGAAGTTCTGCATTCTGAGTCTCTTACCTTTTTGGTCATCCCAGAAGCCACTAGCCCTGTGGTTCTTGGGTTTCCATGGCTTCAAACGCATAACCCCCATATTGACTGGTCGACTCCACAAATCTTGGCGTGGGCTCCAACTTGTTTCGGGTCCTGTTTACAACGTGTTCTTCCACATTGCTCCACCTCTGATAAGGAAGTTTTGCCAGTTCCTTCTGCCTACCGAGAGTTCACAGACATTTTCAGTAAGCAAGCAGCTGAAACTCTACCACCTCATCGGGATTGGGACTGTCCCATTGATCTTGTTCTGGGTAAAACCCCACCACGTGGCAGAGTCTACCCTCTTTTTATCCCTGAGACAAAATCTATGTCTGAATATATAAAAGAGAACTTGGAAAGGGGCTTCATTCGCCCATCCTCTTCACCGGCAGGAGCCGGGTTCTTTTTTGTACAGAAAAAGGATGGTGGATTACGTCCCTGCATCGATTACCGAGGTCTCAATGACATTACCATCAAGAACCGGTATCCTCTGCCCCTCATCACAGAGTTATTTGACAGAGTCAAAGGTGCCCAAATATTTACGAAGTTGGATCTCCGCGGGGCCAACAATTTGATTCGCATCAGGCGTGGCGATGAATGGAAAACCGCCTTTAACACCAGGGATGGGCACTACGAATATCTTGTCATGCCATTCGGTCTGAGCAATGCCCCAGCAGTTTTTCAGACTTTCATAAACGAAATCTTTCGGGACTTACTGTACCAAACTATTGTGGTATATTTGGACGATATCCTCGATTTCTCCTCTGATATCCAGTCCCATTGCAGACATGTTAAAGAGGTCCTCAGCCGTCTCAGAAGGAATAAACTGTATTGTAAGCTGGAAAAATGCACCTTCGAAGTTGAATCCATTCCATTCTTGGGGTATATCATCTCGGGGACTGGTCTCCGTATGGACCCAGAGAAGGTGCAAGCTATTCTTAACTGGCCTCAACCATGTACATTAAAGGCAGTACAGCGATTTCTGGGATTCGCTATTATCGAAAATTTATTCATGGCATCAGCTGAGACTGATCGCCGGAACCTCCTCTCCCTGGGCTTTCTGTCTGCCCCTATTTAAACTTCACTCTGGCACCATTAGGGTGCAAAAGCTCTTATCCGTTTGAATGACTATATTATCTTACTTAAAAAACAGTTACATCCAAATTCAGATGTGCATACAGTGTATCTTATATTTCATTACCACAGTAACTTAATTTATGTTGCAGATAATTACACATATCTCAGTTGCCAGAAAATTGTTACATGAGGTTTATCTCTGTCTATTGAAGAGAAGAGTAAATAGGCTAAATGTTAAAATAGCACAAATATAATGTGTGTCTATCATTTTTATCATTAACGAGATTTTCATTCATTCATTCACAAAAATTGAATTATATTATATAGCTTATTTTTAAAAATATGTTACAAAAATAGATCTCAGCAGGGATTAGAACTCCCATCACTAGACATTGTCAGATTGTTAAGACAGAGAATATGTCTATTGAGCCACTCAATCTTTAGATTTTCATAGAAAAAGAGATTGTATATATCATGTATACAGGGCTCAATTCAAGATAAGATTCATTGTGAGATGAATTCTCACATAGGTTAGAGCTCACCACTCTGAATCACTATAGCGAAAACATGCATCATTTAAATCACCCAATATTTAAATTTTTAATGAGGAAAATATGATAGTATAATATGATAGATAGAAATAGCCAGGTGCTATGTATAAGTGTATTAGAATAGACAAATGAATGTTGATGTATTGTACAATACTAAATCGATCCTTGAACAATGTAAAAAATATATAATAGTAAAAAAATGACATAAAAATAACAACACATACATAGGAACATTATATATATATATATATATATATATATATATATATATATATATATATATATACTATATAAATGCCTAGTGGCGTGTGTGGGGAAAAAAACAACAAGCTGCAGCGCCACCTGCTGGGCAGAGTTATACACTGACCTATATATTTCTTGAAGGAGAAGTGACAGTTGGGAATGGTCGGTGGTTGCCGGGGGTGACAGTGGGGAGTTTTTAACACCTTAAGTAGCTTGATGAAGGATGTGGCGATGAAGATGAAGGATGAGGTGATAGAGAAAAATGATGAGGTGGTGACATGTGGACAAAACCACGTTAAAAAAGGGCGCTTACGTCGGGAAGTAACGCTCTTCCCCTGAGGAGGCCTGGGCTAGGCCCAAATGCATGACAAGAACCTTTTTAACACCTTAAGTAGCTTGATTTGACTAGAATGCATGAGTATCATGCACGGGTTAACTTGAATTGAGTGACTTGTATTTTGGGTATCACTGTGGCATGCATGTGATCAGTGGCTGGCAGGGACTGCTGGTCCTTGTAGTGCTATTTTGGAGACTTTTGAAGTACCTCGTGGTAGGTGAGCTCACAATTTATAAACACATAAACCGAAGCGGCATGAAGTGTAAATGTGTAACTCAGACATCTGCATCTTATGTACAAATAACACATCAGCTCTTTTACTTGTCTACTACCGGTATTTTCTGTGTAAATTTCCTTTCTGCTCCTGTCTGGCGTAAGGATACACAACAATATTATATAACGGCTGTATCCATACACAACAACACTATATAACGGGTGCATCCATACACAACAACACTATATAACGGGTGTATCCGTACACAACAACACTATATAACGGGTGCATCCATACACAACAACACTATATAACGGGTGTATCCATACACAATAACACTATATAACGGCTGTATCCATACACAACAACACTATATAAGAAGTGTATCCATACACAACAACACTAACAACACTATATAACGGGTGTATCCATACACAACACTATATAACGGGTGTATCCATGACACAAGAACACTATATAATGGGTGTATCCATGACACAACAACACTATATAACGGGTGTATCCATGACACAACAACACTATATAACGGGTGTATCCATGACACAATAACACTATATAACGGGTGTATCCGTGACACAACAACACTATATAACGGGTGTATCCATACACAACAACACTATATAACGGGTGTATCCAAACAAAACAACACTATATAACGGGTGTATCCATAACCAACAACACTATTTAACGGCTGTATCCATACACAACAACACTATATAACAGGTGTATCCATACACAACAACACTATATAACGGGTGTATCCACACACAACAAAACTATATAACGGGTGTATCCATACACAACACTATATAACGGGTGTATCCATGACACAAGAACACTATATAACGGGTGTATCCATGACACAACAACACTATATAACCGGTGTATCCATACACAACAACACTATATAACCGGTGTATCCATACACAACAACACTATATAACGGGTGCATCCATACACAACAACATTATATAACAGCTGTATCCATACACAAGAACACTATATAAGGGAAGTATCCATACACAACAACACTATATAAAGGGTGTATCCATACACAACACTATATAACGGGTGTATCCATACACAACAACACTATATAACGGTGTATCCATGACACAAGAACACTATATAACGGATGTATCCATACACAACAACACTATATAAGGGGTGTATCCATACACAACAACACTATATAACGGGTGTATCCATACACAACACTATATAACGGGTGTATCCATGACACAAGAACACTATATAACGGGTGTATCCATACACAACAACTCTATATAACGGGTGTATCCATACACAACACTATATAACGGGTGTATCCATGACACAACAACACTATATAACGGGTGTATCTATGACACAATAACACTATATAACGGGTGTATCCATGACACAACAACACTATATAACGGGTGTATCCATACACAACAACACTATATAACGGGTGTATCCATACATAACAACACTATATAACGGGTGTATCCATAACCAACAACACTATATAACGGCTGTATCCATACACAACAACACTATATAACGGGTGTATCCATACACAACAACACTATATAATGGGTGTATCCATACACAACACTATATAATGGGTGTATCCATACACAACACTATATAACGGGTGTATCCATACACAACAACACTATATAACGGGTGTATCCATGACACAACAACACTATAAAACGGGTGTATCAATGACACAACACTATATAACGGGTGTATCCATGACACAACAACACAATATAACGGGTGTATCCATGACACAACAACACAATATAACGGGTGTATCCATACATAACAACACTATATAACGGGTGTATCCATACACAACACTATATAAAGGGTGTATCCATACACAACACTATATAATGGGTGTATCCATGACACAACAACACTATATAACGGGTGTATCCATGACACAACAACACTATATAACGGGTGTATCCATACACAACAACACTATATAACGGGTGTATCCATGACACAACAACACTATATAACGGGTATATCCATGACACAACAACACTATATAACGGGTGTATCCATACACAACAACACTATATAACGGTGTATCCATACACAACAACACTATATAACGGGTGTATCCATGACACAGCAACAATATATAACGGGTGTATCCATACACAACACTATATAACGGGTGTATCCAGGACACAACAACACTATATAACGGGTGTATCCAGGACACAACAACACTATATAACGGGTGTATCCATGACACAACAACACTATATAACGGGTGTATCCATGACACAACAACACTATATAACGGGTGTATCCATACACAACACTATATAATGGGTGTATCCATACACAACACTATATAATGGGTGTATCCATACACAACAACACTATATAACGGTTGTATCCATGACACAACAACACTATATAACGGGTGTATCCATACACAACAACACTATATAATGGGTGTATCCATACACAACACTATATAACGGGTGTATCCATGACACAACAACACTATATAACGGGTGTATCCATGACACAACAACATTATATAACGGGTGTATCCATACACAACAACACTATATAACGGGTGTATCCATACACAACAACACTATATAATGGGTGTATCCATACACAACACTATATAAAGGGTGTATCCATACACAACACTATATAATGGGTGTATCCATGACACAACAACACTATATAACGGGTATATCCATACACAACAACACTATATAACGGTGTATCCATACACAACAACACTATATAACGGGTGTATCCATACACAACAATACTATATAACGGGTGTATCCATGACACAGCAACACTATATAACGGGTGTATCCATACACAACACTATATAACGGGTGTATCCATACACAACAACACTATATAACGGGTGTATCCAGGACACAACAACACTATATAACGGGTGTATCCATGACACAACAACACTATATAACGGGTGTATCCATGACACAACAACACTATATAACGGGTGTATCCATGACACAACAACACTATATAACGGGTGTATCCATACACAACAACACTATATAACGGGTGTATCCATACACGACACTATATAAGGGGTGTATCCATGACACAACAACACTATATAACGGGTGTATCCATACACAACACTATATAACGGGTGTATCCATAATACACATTTCTGGTGCACAAGCACAATATGGAAATGTGTATAAATCTTACACAAACAAATTAATGTACGTCCAACTGTAAGTAACCCCAAGATACTAAGAGATCACTAGAGAACTATATAACAACTATCTAATCTCATGTACAAACAACTTGGGAATCTCTTTTGACGGAAGCACCCCCACGCGTTTCACAGATTACCCATTTCGGAATCACACTTAACTATTATATTGGAGTTTATTTTTTAATGAAGGCCTTCATTGCTCAACACTGGAGAATCGTCTCCCTACATACATCCCCTCTCTAATATTATTGCTAGAAAAGCTCCATTATTCTCTAGCCTGTATTTGCATATGATATATTGTATATTGTGCTGTGTGACACATGATATATTGTATATTGTGCTGTGTGACACATGATATATTGTATATTGTGCTGTGTGACACATGATATATTGTATATTGTGCTGTGTGACACATGATATATTGTATATCGTGCTGTGTGACACATGATATATTGTATATTGTGCTGTGTGACACATGATATATTGTATATTGTGCTGTGTGACACATGATATATTGTATATTGTGCTGTGTGACACATGATATATTGTATATTGTGCTGTGTGACACATGATATATTGTATATCGTGCTGTGTGACACATGATATATTGTATATTGTGCTGTGTGACACATGATATATTGTATATCGTGCTGTGTGACACATGATATATTGTATATCGTGCTGTGTGACACGATATATTGTATATTGTGCTGTGTGACACATGATTTATTGTATATTGCGCTGTGTGACACATGATATATTGTATATTGTGCTGTGTGACACATGATATATTGTATATTGTGCTGTGTGACACATGATATATTGTATATTGTGCTGTGTGACACATGATATATTGTATATTGTGCTGTGTGACACATGATATATTGTATATCGTGCTGTGTGACACATGATATATTGTATATTGTGCTGTGTGACACATGATATATTGTATATTGTGCTGTGTGACACATGATATATTGTATATTGTGCTGTGTGACACATGATATATTGTATATTGTGCTGTGCGACACATGATATATTGTATATCGTGCTGTGTGACACATGATATATTGTGCTGTGTGACACATGATATATTGTATATTGTGCTGTGTGACACATGATATATTGTATATTGTGCTGTGTGACACATGATATATTGTATATTGTGCTGTGTGACACATGATATATTGTATATTGTGCTGTGCGACACATGATATAT
Organism: Mixophyes fleayi; assembly: GCF_038048845.1. Classification (NCBI taxonomy): domain Eukaryota; kingdom Metazoa; phylum Chordata; class Amphibia; order Anura; family Limnodynastidae; genus Mixophyes; species Mixophyes fleayi. The sequence continues at coordinate 348,879,386 of NC_134404.1, read as the reverse complement.
TGTATATCGTGCTGTGTGACACATGATATATTGTATATCGTGCTGTGTGACACATGATATATTGTATATTGTGCTGTGTGACACATGATATATTGTATATTGTGCTGTGTGACACATGATATATTGTATATTGTGCTGTGTGACACATGATATATTGTATATTGTGCTGTGTGACACATGATATATTGTATATTGTGCTGTGCGACACATGATATATTGTATATTGTGCTGTGCGACACATGATATATTGTATATTGTGCTGTGTGACACATGATATATTGTATATTGTGCTGTGCGACACATGATATATTGTATATTGTGCTGTGCGACACATGATATATTGTATATTGTGCTGTGCGACACATGATATATTGTATATTGTGCTGTGTGACACATGATATATTGTATATTGTGCTGTGCGACACATGATATATTGTACAGCTGTCTCTGGCCTCCACGCTGCATCGTCTGGTCTTCTCTCCATTGCGTCCTCTGGTCTGCCTCTCTGGTGCCCCGCTACTCCTCCTCCTCCGTCCGCTGCTGTCTCCGTCGGGCTGCTCTCTCCTGTGGCTCCAGTCGGGTCTCCACGCTGCTCCAGATGATGTCTCCAGCCTCCATCCCTCACCGCGTGTCTCCAGCCTCCATCCCTCACCGCGTGTCTCCAGCCTCCATTCCTCACCGCGTGTCTCCAGCCTCCATCCCTCACCGCGTGTGTCCTGCTCCTCCTGACGCCGTCTCCTGCTGCCCCATGGTAGCCGATCTCCTCGCTGCTTTGCACCCGCTGCTGAACTGAAGTCACCACCAGCTCTCCTGCTGCTGAACTGAAATCACCACGCTGCCTTCTCTCTGCTGGTTAGTCGGTTTACCTTCCTGCCTACCGTCCACCACTAGCCCTCTCTTGCCCTCCCAGCCTCCCTCGCCTCTGTGCCCTTCTCCCACTGGGTTTCCTCTACTCACTGCCCCACCACTAGACCTCTCTCGGTCTCCCTGTTTGCCTCTGTGCACAACCCCCCCCCCCTGGTCCTCACACGGACACGCTGCCACCATCTTGGGCCCAGACCTAGTCCTATCGGCTCATCTGTTCTCTGGACCCCTTGTACTTCTGGCCAACCTTACTCAGGACCCACCTAGTCCTTTTGGCCCACCTCTACTCTGGACCTTTATTCTGCACCCAGTCCTTTTGGCCCACCTGAACTCTGGACCCACCTAGTCCTATTGGCCTACCTGAACTCTGGACTTGCCTTTGTCCCTTTGGCCTACCTGAACTCCACCTAGCCTTTTTGGCCCTGGTCCACTTGAGCTCTTGGCTCTCCTGCTCCCTGGACCTCCCTCACCGAGCCTGGATCACCTGCACTCTGGACCCACATTCTCTCCGGATCTCTCGTCTTGCCTGAACTCTGGTCCCTTCCACTCACTGTCGCTGTGGCGATCACTACCCGTGATCTGCCTGAAATCGCCTGGTTCCTGAGGTCTCCTTCTTCAATGCATGGTACCTCTACACCTGGTCCCTCACCATATATTTCTCATTTCAACTTACCATTGATTGCCTTAACCCATGTTTTAGTTTAAGCTCATTCGACTGTATTTTATTTCATTGCATTTTATTGTATTTTATTCCAATTTCCCTTTTGCTGCCCTCCCTCTGCGTCTCTCCCTCACCCCTCCCCTGCCTTCTCTGGCCATTCCCTTATTCCTCTCTGTCCCCTGTCTCTCATCATGCCGCCTCGCTCATTTTCTATACACATCCTCTCCCCCAGACCTATCTCTCACGGTCCCATCCCCCACCCCCCCCTCGCTCCATCAACCCCGACAATCTCATCCACATCTCCCCTCGTCCCTCTCTCCCTTTTTCGTGTGCCCTCTGGAACTCCAGGTCCGTCCGTAACAAATTGTCCTCCATCCATGACCTCTTCATCTCCAACTCTCTCAATCTCCTCGCCATCACTGAAACCTGGCTCAATTCTTCTGATACTGCCTCTCCTGCCGCTCTCTCCTATGGGGGCCTCTCTTTCACCCACTCTACCAGACCAGACGAGCGTCCAGGAGGTGGAGTGGGCCTCCTCCTATCCCCTAACTGCACTTTTTGGGTTATTCCCGCCTTACCTTCCCTCTTCTTCTCCTCCTTTGAAGTCCACTCCATTCGGCTCTTCTCCCCCATCCACCTCCGTGTCTCCGTCATCTATCGTCCCCCTGGCCCTACCTCCCTTTTCCTTGACAACTTTTCCGCCTGGCTCCCCCACTATCTTTCCTCCGACCTGCCTTCCATTATACTTGGCGACTTTAATATCCCTATTGACAACTCTTCTGACCCGGCCACCATCAAACTTCTTGCCCTCTCCTCCTCCCTCGGCCTCACTCAGTGGCCCTCCTCCCCCACCCACTGTCTTGGTCACTCCCTCGACCTTGTCTTCTCGCACCTCTGCAATCTCTCTGACTTCTGCAACTCTCCCTTCCCTCTCTCTGACCACCATCTCCTCTCCTTCACTCTGTCTTCCTCCCCCGCTCCCTCCTCGCCTAAAGCCACCCTCACCAGGCGCAACCTTGACGCCATCGACCCCATCTCCTTCTCCTCCTCTCTAGACACTCTCCTATCACCCCTTCCCTCTCTGGCTTGCCCTGATCAAGCCTCCGCTCTCTACAACCACTCCCTCACTACTGCCCTGGACACTGTTGCCCCGGCCTCTTCTATTCGCCGGCGTCGCCTTATTCCCAACCCTGGCACTCCATACTTACCCGCTCCCTCCAAAAGTGCTCTCGCACAGCCGAACGCCTCTGGAGGAAATCTCGTTCCCTGGCGGACTTCCTTCACTTTAAATTTATCCTCTTCTCTTTCTGCTCTGCCCTGTCCCTTGCTAAACAATCCTTCAAGTCCCTTATCTCTTCTCAGTCCTCCAATCCCCGCCGCCTCTTCGCCACATTCAACTCCCTCCTCTCCCCCCCTCCCACTGTCCCGCCTTCCCTCTCTGCCTCTGACTTCGCTACCTTTTTCTCTTCCAAAATTTAAGCCATTAGACAGAACATCTCCTCCTCCTTTCCCTCTCCCACCACCCTCATTGCTTCACCTCCCCCTATTAACCAGCTGTGGTGCTCCTTCACCCCTACATCAGGTGAAGAAGTTCACTCCCTTATTCTTTCCTCTCCACCCTCTACCTGTCCTCTCGCTCCCATCCCCTCTCACCTCCTTCGCTCTCTCTCTCCTACTGCCTGCTCTTACCTCGCACACCTATTCAACCTATCACTCTCCTCTGGCGTAGTCCCATCCTCATTCAAGCATGCTCTTATCTCCCCTATCCTCAAGAAACCCAACCTTGACCCCACCTCTCTTGCGAACTACCGCCCTATCTCTCTTCTCCCCTATGCCTCCAAACTACTTGAGTGGATTGTCTGCAGCCGCCTCACCTGTCACCTCTCTGACACCTCCCTCCTTGACCCACTCCAATCTGGCTACCGCCCCCTCCACTCCACCGAAACTGCCCTTGCTAAAGTCACTAATGACCTCCTTTCAGCCAAATCCAAAGGTCACTTCTCCATACTCATCCTCCTCGACCTCTCTGCGGCCTTTGACACCGTGGACCACCCCCTCCTGCTGCAAACTCTTCTTTCTCTTGGCCTCTCTGGTTCTGTCCATGCCTGGTTCACCTCATACCTGGATAACCGCTCCATCTCTGTATCCACGTCTGGCTCTTCCTCCACCCCATCCCCTCTCCCTGTTGGAATCCCCCAGGGCTCTGTTCTCGGCCCTCTACTCTTCTCGCTCTATACTTCCTCCCTTGGTGCTCTCATCTCCTCGTTTGGTCTTCAGTATCACCTTTACGCTGATGACATTCAGCTCTACATCTCTTCTCCTGATCTTTCCTCCTCCCTCCTCTCTCGTGTGACTGACTGCCTCTCAGCTATCTCTTCCTGGATGTCCTCACGCTTTCTTAAAATTAACATCTCAAAAACTGAACTTATTGTCTTTCCTCCGCCCAGACTCCAATCCCACCACGATCTCTCTATCGTTGTCAATAACTCCACTATCTCCTCTGTCACCCAACTCCGCTGCCTGGGTGTCACTCTTGACTCCTCTCTCTCTTTTGCCCCCCACATTCAATCCCTCGCCCAAGCCTGTCGCTTCCAACTCCGTAACATTGCCCGCATCCGTCCCTTTCTCTCTCAGGATGCCACCAAAACCATCATCCATGCTCTCCTCATCTCCCGCCTCGACTACTGCAACCTTCTCCTTACTGGCCTCCCCCACTCCCACCTTGCCCCCCTCCGCTCTATACTCAATGCGGCTGCAAGACTCATCTTCCTCTCACGCCGCTCCTCCTCGGCCTCTCCACTCTGTCTCGCCTTACACTGGCTCCCCTTCCCCTACAGAATCCTTTTTAAACTCCTTACCACCACTTACAAGGCTCTCTCCCAGTCTACTGCCCCTAATATCTCTAACCTCCTCTCCATTCACACTCCTGTCCGCTCCCTGCGCTCAGCCAATGATCGTCGCCTCTCCTCCACACTGATCACCTCTTCCCACTCTCGAATCCAAGACTTCTCCCGTGCTGCCCCCCTTCACTGGAACGACCTCCCTCGCTCCATCCGTCTCTCTCCCAATCTGTGCTCCTTCAAACGGGCACTTAAAACTCATCTGTTCCTCAAGGCCTACCAACCATCCATTTAACCTCTCATCTCTTCTGCTCATCCTCCCTTGACCCCTCATCTTTCTCTCCTTTGATTCACTGGCTCCCTTTTGTGCCTGACTTTGTTTACCTTCCCTTAGGATGTAAGCTCGAATGAGCAGGGCCCTCTTCCCTCCAGTCTCCATACCTGTTCTTCTGCTCCGTCTCTACTGTATCTGCCCTCCCGGAGTTTCTGAAGTACTGGTACTGTGTGTTTATTGTTCTGTACTGTTCTACCCTGTATAGTCTACTGTATAGTCTACTGTTTGTACTATGTGCGGCGCTGCGGAAACCTTGTGGCGCCCTACAAATAAACGATAATAATAATAATTGTATATTGTGCTGTGTGACACATGATATATTGTATATTTTGCTGTGTGACACATGATATATTGTATATTGTGCTGTGTGACACATGATATATTGTATATTGTGCTGTGTGACACATGATATATTGTATATTGTGCTGTGTGACACATGATATATTGTATATTGTGCTGTGTGACACATGATATATTGTATAGTGTACTGTGTGACACATGATATATTGTATATTGTGCTGTGTGACACATGATATATTGTTTATTGTGCTGTGTGACACATGATATATTGTATATTGTGCTGTGTGACACATGATATATTGTATAGTGTACTGTGTGACACATGATATATTGTATATTGTGCTGTGTGACGCATGATATATTGTATATCGTGCTGAGTGACGCATGATATATACTATCATCATCATCACCATTTATTTATATAGCGCCACTGATTCCGCAGCACTGTACAGAGAACTCCCTCACATCAGTCCCTGCCCCATTGGGGCTTACAGTCTAAATTCCCTAACACACACACACACAGACAGACTAGGGTCAATTTGTTAGCAGCCAATTAACCTACCAGTATGTTTTTGGAGTGTGGGAAGAAACCGGAGCACCCGGAGGAAACCCACGCAAACACGGGGAGAACACACAAACTCTGCACAGATAAGGCCATGGTCGGGAATTGAACTAATATGAACCCCAGTGCTGCAGGGAAGAAGTGCTAACCACTGAGCCACTGTGATGCCTTATATACTATAAAGTGCACTGTGTTTGTTACCCCCACAACATCTCTTCCGCCCATTTTTTCCTGAACCCCATATAACTTAAATGCTAATGATAAAATATCAGGGAGAACTTGTTAATATTCATGAATCATTGTTAGGTTAGCTGATCCATTTGCCATGGTTATACAATAACTGTCTGATATTTGTAGTTCTACTTTGCAGACAACAAGGGTGAAAAATGCAATAGTTTGGTTTATGACTGTAATAAACCTCCTTGGCACTAAGTGTATGTAGACATGTACACGTACAGATTGCTGCAGCTAAGTGTATGTAGACATGTACACGTGCAGATTTCTGCAGCTAAGTGCATGTAGACATGTACACTTGCAGATTGCTGTAGCTAAGTGAATGTAGACATGTACATGTGCATATTGCTGCAGCTAAGTGAATGTAGGCATGTACACGTGCAGATTGCTGCAGCTAAGTGTATATAGACATGTACACGTGCATATTGCTGCAGCTAAGTGTATGTAGACATGTACACCTGCAGATTGCTGCAGCTAAGTGTATGTAGACATGTACACGTGCAGATTTCTGCAGCTAAGTGCATGTAGACATGTACACGTGCAGATTTCTGCAGCTAAGTGCATGTAGACATGTACACGTGCAGATTTCTGCAGCTAAGTGCATGTAGGCATGTACACGTACAGATTGCTGCAGCTAAGTGTATGTAGACATGTACACGTGCAGATTTCTGCAGCTAAGTGTATGTAGACATGTACACGTGCAGATTTCTGCAGCTAAGTGTATGTAGACATGTACACGTGCAGATTTCTGCAGCTAAGTGCATGTAGACATGTACACGTACAGATTGCTGCAGCTAAGTGTATGTAGACATGTACACGTACAGATTTCTGCAGCTAAGTGCATGTAGACATGTACACGTACAGATTGCTGCAGCTAAGTGTATGTAGACATGTACACGTGCAGATTTCTGCAGCTAAGTGCATGTAGACATGTACACGTACAGATTGCTGCAGCTAAGTGTATGTAGACATGTACACGTACAGATTGCTGCAGCTAAGTGTATGTAGACATGTACACGTGCAGATTGCTGCAGCTAAGTGTATGTAGACATGTACACGTGCAGATTGCTGCAGCTAAGTGTATGTAGACATGTACACGTGCAGATTTCTGCAGCTAAGTGCATGTAGACATGTACACGTACAGATTGCTGCAGCTAAGTGTATGTAGACATGTACACGTACAGATTGCTGCAGCTAAGTGTATGTAGACATGTACACGTGCAGATTTCTGCAGCTAAGTGCATGTAGACATGTACACGTACAGATTGCTGCAGCTAAGTGTATGTAGACATGTACACGTACAGATTGCTGCAGCTAAGTGTATGTAGACATGTACACGTACAGATTGCTGCAGCTAAGTGTATGTAGACATGTACACGTGCAGATTTCTGCAGCTAAGTGCATGTAGACATGCACACGTACAGATTGCTGCAGCTAAGTGCACGTAGACATGTACACGTACAGATTGCTACAGCTAAGTGTATGTAGACATGTACACGTGCAGATTGCTGTAGCTAAGTGTATGTAGACATGTACACGTGCAGATTGCTGTAGCTAAGTGTATGTAGACATGTACACGTGCAGATTGCTGCAGCTAAGTGTATGTAGACATGTACACGTACAGATTGCTGCAGCTAAGTGTATGTAGACATGTACACATGCAGATTGCTGCAGCTAAGTGTATGTAGACATGTACACGTGCAGATTGCTGCAGCTAAGTGTATGTAGACATGTACACGTGCAGATTTCTGCAGCTAAGTGCATGTAGACATGTACACGTACAGATTGCTGCAGCTAAGTGTATGTAGACATGTACACGTGCAGATTGCTGCAGCTAAGTGCATGTAGACATGTACACGTTCAGATTGCTGCAGCTAAGTGTGCTGCGATGATACAATCACTTTATAAATCTGAACATATAAAAGGCAATAACAAGGTAATGTAACGATTAACAAGGTACAGTAATGATCTAGTTCTGGCCAGAATGGTACTGAATGGTTAAAACAGAACAATAAATCCTATTATATGGATAAATAGCAATCTACTGGAGCAACGGTGTATATTGAAGACATGTAGTTTCTTGCCAGTAAGTCAGATATCCCCGCACTTAACTTTAACATTGAATCCGTCAAGTTCGTTCTTAACCATATCTACTTTTGGTTTGATGGACACTATGACCAACATTAGGGACATGGCAATGGGCAGTAAGTTCACGACAGGTTATCCGTTGGAAGGATACTAACATCTGGAAGAACAATTCCCATTCCGATAACATCTGTCTCTGGTGCAGGTACATAGACAACATACTATGTATCTGGAAAGGCGCAGACAAAGGATACTTTCATTTCATACCTAAAAAAAAACAATACCCTCAACTTACACTGAACAGCCAAGAAGAGTAGATCTAAGGTCGAATTATTGGACCTCAAAATCTATCTATAAAAAGGGGAAGTTAAAACAAAAACTTTCATTAAGCCGGTAGATTCCACACCTTTATACCTGCTTCCAGTGGTTATCGCCCAGCCTCGTTTAAGAACATCCTGAAAGGCCAGTTTATGCGCCTAAGAAGTAATTGTTCGGATTTAAATGTGTGCAAACAACAGGCCACAGCTTTAAAAGAGAGGTTCATTGACAGAGATTCTGTCAATCTAGCCTACGAAAACATTTTAGGAATAGAAAGATATTTAAACTTAGAAAGAAACCGTTAGAGTTAGACAATATCCATGATCACCCAATATAACAACAACGCCAAACAGTTTGAAAAAATCATAAGAAATCACTGGTCCATACTCCTCAAAGACGAAAAACTAGCAAAAATATTACCAGAAAAAACAATATTTACTTATAAAGAAGCACCAAGCCTAAGAAATAAACTGGTTTCTAGCTTTTTACCACAAGAACCAATGACCTCAACAAAAACATGGTTGGGGTAAAACACTAGCGACTTTTTACTACTTTTTAACTGTCTAGCATGTAGAACCACGAATGGTGGATCCACGAAACTGATTAAAACCTTTAAATCACAGGTGACCCAGAAAGAATATACCATCAAAGAGAAGATCACATGTGATACGATAGGGGTGGTATACCTGCTGGACTGTCCGTGTGGACTCAAGTACGTAGACCGTACGATATGTAGCCTACAGGTAAAGGTTTCAGAGCACATTAGAAATACCAAAAAAAACAACTAGAGACACACAGTGTTTCAGAACATTTTTCAATCTACCATAATCACTACCCTATGACCCTGCAGTTCATAGGCATCAAAAGGGTTTTTTTAGAGGCAGGGACCACGTTAAAAACATTTCCAGGGAAGAGGCACAGTGGATATACGACCTCCCCACCCTCCATCCTAAAGATCTCAAACTGGAGTTTGATTTGGGTACATTTTTACATTGATTGAATCATCATCATCACCATTTATATAGCGCCACTAATGCCGCAGCGCTGTACAGAGAACTCCCTCACATCAGTCCCTGCCCCATTGAAGCTTACAGTCTAAATTCCCTAACATACACACAGACAGACAGACACAGACTAGGGTCAATTTGTTAGCAGACAATTAATCTACCACTATGTTTTTGGAGTGTGGGAGTAAACCGGAGCACCCGGAGGAAACCCACGCAAACACGGGGAGAACATACAAACTCCACACAGATAAGGCCATGGTCGGGAATTGAACTCATGACCCCAGTGCTGTAAGGCAGAATATACCCTTTCCTGCAATCCGCCTACATGTGGGCCAATATTTACAAAACCATGATCTCATCAAATACTATCCATTAACAGAGTATACACTGTATACGCACATTCCTGGGTTATGAACCCCGATCCGTATTCCCCTCTGAAAGGATTACATCCTACCATTCTCTGTACTTTGCATATTTTTCAATTATTTTTTTTTTAAAAAACGACAAAAAGCTCTGTTGGTTTTGCATTTTCTTAATGCTGACAAATAACATCAATTGTCTCTTTTCTGCCGTTTACTATCCTTCTCCTATTTAACACACACACACAGTGTTTACACATATACATGACAGTCTCTCCACATAGAGCTTATCAAGCCACTTTGTGGGTCCTATGAATAAGACTCTGATCTAACACTTTTTGAAGGCATAAGGAATTTACTTACAGTGTTTTAGTATTTATCATTCCTTTCATTAAATATAGTGGATGTAGGTCCTATTTGGCACCATGCTAGAAGGCTTTAAACACCTGTTTAATTTAATGTTATGCCACACTTATGGTATGATACACTTGAAAGGAAAACTTATCCTGTATGACTTTTAAGAACTATGCCTATCGATGATAATTACTACAAATATAGCGTTATATAAACTCAAGATACAATAACTGTCACCATCATTATCAGACCTTTTGAGTTAAAGAGGTGAAGGGACAGATCATCTGCCTCATTGCACCGTATCCCTGAAGAAGCCGCATGTAGCAGGGGAAATGTGTCTGTGGCTGGATCACCTAAAAATAACTTATTGCAATAATATATTTCAATTATTAGCACAGTGCGCCAATTTATATAGTTGCAAATGTACTGTATTTTTGATACTGTGTATTGGAAATTTACTTGTTTTATTATATTGTGTTATATTTCTGTAAGAGGAAATGCATTAATTTCTGAGGTATTGATTTGTAACTTCTGAGACAGGATGTCATGATTAAATTCGTATAACTTTTCTAAAGAAAGTCCCTCATGTTAATTAGACCTTTTCATCTTAGTGGTCAACAGGTCTGTTTAGCCTGTATACACAGCAGGGGGGGCACTGCCTCTCTGTCTGTGTGGCTTGTATCCTGCATCTCAGATCTTGTCCGAATAATGGGATAACAGGTTAGTGTAAATTTTGTTAACTTTGCATTGCTTTTAAATCCATGTTTTGGGAAACATATTGCATCCTGATACTAAAAAAAACGAAGACGTGTTGGAGCCGTCCCAGATCAGGGGACTGGCTTACCCCCTGCTGACATATGTGTCAGAATGTGTATAAAAAGAGCACTGGTTTGTACTGAAATGTTTCATTCCATCTGTACCTTTCTGGATGTCGCTAGTACCTTCAACTACTGTATGTAACTGTCCTTTGTATGACTTCCTGAGCTAATAAACATCACTGCTTAAGAAACTTACTTTGACGCCTAATTCCTGTGACCTACAGATTAGACACAAATCTAATTCATTCCCGGCTGTCTAAGGTTGGGACCCAGCATCCAGTACCAACGCTTTGCCCACTACCTGCAGTTCTGACCAGTGTGATAGGCCAGCTGTACCATCCACATCAACTCTGATCTGAAGGCCAGAGGTCAGAGGTACCAGCCAAGGTGAACAAGCAAGGGGGTACACTGGCAGCGAGAGTTACCCAGAAGGACGCGGTTCTAAGTGCTGGTGAAGGAGCCTAGTGGTGGCAGCAGCTTAAGCCCCTCCTACTGCGGTTAGAGAGCGCAATTGGGATAAGGAAAAGGGGATGTTGGCCAGGCAAGCCCAGGCGGTCCCCAGCAATGCAACAGACAGGGTGGCATAGGCGGTCCATCCTGTCACAGTGTCAAATTTTCATAAGGCGTTTACATTATCTTTGCCTGCTATTTTTCACTACTATTCACACAGCACGAGAGGATCCTTTTTCTCTCCAGCGGACATTCTAACACCTTCAGTGCGTCTTGTCCACTGGCCGGAGACGAGCAGGCTTACAGCTGTTACACTACAAAAAGTGTTATAGACAGCGGCACTACTGCGCACACCCCGGCGGGATTCAGCATGCCGCACCCCGTACTTCTTTAAGGTAGGTAAAAGAGCGTCTGATAAGAGGAAGGAAAGCGCTGCCCCTGAAATACTATGTAGGATGAGGTTATTCACCTCTAGACTTTTTACCTTTTACATTATGGATTACCTATTGCTTTGGTTACTATGAAGACTTTCTTGTGAATAAGGGCAGTGCCTCTCTACAATATTGGAACACTACTGTTTGCAACCAGACTCTGTTTTCTTCATAAAGGATTTACTCTATTGTCCACCTACAAGTATTATTGGACCTATGCTGCATCTTCTACCTATAGAGGATTTTGTCATGCTCATATATAGGACAAACCTATTTATTGTGTAGAGGTCTCATTGAGACTTCATTATCTTTCGTTACAAGTTAACAGTCAACTTTGTTCCTGGGTGAATCATCCTTAGTAGGAACTGTTCTACAAGACTACTACTTACTGGCAATAAATAAATGTCCAATATATAATGTTACTCCAGTAGGTTGTTATTTATTCATATAATAGGATTTATAGTTCTGTTTTAACCATTCAGTACCGTTATGACCAGGACTAGATCGCTACTGTACCTTGTTCATCTTTTATGTGTACATTAATAATTGCCTCTAAGTTGAAGCGTTCAGCGAAACCTATGTTAGGTTTTAGAGAAGAGGTGGAAGTATAGAGCTCAGGACTATTCAGTTTAGGATTACCTTGATTTGAATACTACATTAGTGTTCTCTCTTATTCTAGTCATAGAACTTACTATATATCACTTAAACTCATAGAATATCTTGCAAAATCTTCTTTAGATTACAATCAGTGTGAGGTCATCTATGCAAACTGGTCTAGACATTTTCATATTATTCAAAACATCTTACTAATAATATACATCAATCTACCATAAACTGAAGTTAGAATTTATTACCTTAACGAGCCCATTTACTCGATCTTATTACAATGGTGGGCTCTAGCACTACCGCACATAAGAACTACAATCACCATATACTAACTCTCACTGAGATTTATTCTCAATCCTGATCTATAATAATTTATGTGTAATTTATATAATGTCTATTTAAATGATGTTTTGGAGATTATCTGTTGTCGCTACTGATGAGATTATAAACCTGCATACGATTCATTAGCAGTAGCAAGACATACAGGACTCCTTATATGTATTAAGTATAGTGAGGTATACTTCATATATCATTCATTTCTTAAAGGATCAGTGATATACTTACATTGCGGAATGCGCCTGTATAATGTTAAATTACAATTAATTCTTTTTTCAGCCGCACTATTGGGAATGATATTGAACTGCAGCAATATCCTAGTCACTTTGAAGGACCAATGATTTATTCCTGTTAACAGTGTGATATATGTTTGATAATAGATAACTACAACAATACCATTACGGACCTTCTTTTAGACTATTATATGATTCCTGCAAGAATGTATAATACGATTTTTCAATATTGTACACACTCTAACATCTATGTATTCCTCTGATTCTTCTAAGTTATTCAACAGACAATATACCTCCTACAAGAGGATCGATGTTAGCTAATATATATCCATCTGTATAATAATAACCAGCTATGAACCTACCATAGTTGTCTCTTGTGTTTCTATTAGCGTTAACATTGTAGCACTATCACTGCTGTATCTAATTGATACTTTAAAGCTACAATACTCCAACCACTTATATAAGAGCAGCAATATGTGAATGGGTTTATGCTTTTATCCCACTGAATCCTATTAAATGGCATTGAGCTTATAATCCTAGAAATTGTGGCGGTGATGGCGGTGATGGCGGTGATGACGGTGATGACGGTGATGGAGGTGATGGCGGTGATGGAGGTGATGGAGGTGATGGCGGTGATGGCGGTGATGGAGGTGATGGCGGTGATGGCGGTGATGACGGTGATGGAGGTGATGGCGGTGATGACGGTGGTGGCGGTGGTGGCGATGCGAGGTGATGGCGGTGATGGCGATGATGATGGCGGTGATGGCGTTGATGGCGGTGATGGCGGTGATGGCGGTGATGGAGGTGATGGCGGTGATGGAGGTGATGGTGGTGATGGCGGTGATGGCGGTGATGGCGGTGATGGCGGTGATGGAGGTGATGGCGGTGATGGAGGTGATGGAGGTGATGGCGGTGATGGCGGTGATGGCGGTGATGGAGGTGATGGCGGTGATGGAGGTGATGGCGGTGATGGCGGTGATGGCGGTGATGGCGGTGATGGAGGGGATGGAGGTGATGGCGGTGATGGCGGTGATGGAGGTGATGGCGGTGATGGAGGTGATGGCGGTGATGGCGGTGATGGAGGTGATGGCGGTGATGGAGGTGATGGCGGTGATGGAGGTGATGGCGGTGATGGAGGTGATGGAGGTGATGGCGGTGATGGAGGTGATGGCGGTGATGGAGGTGATGGCGGTGATGGCGGTGATGGAGGTGATGGCGGGGATGGAGGTGATGGCGGTGATGGCGGTGATGGAGGTGATGGCGGTGATGGAGGTGATGGCGGTGATGGAGGTGATGGCGGTGATGGAGGTGATGGCGGTGATGGCGGTGATGGAGGTGATGGCGGTGATGGAGGTGATGGCGGTGATGGAGGTGATGGCGGTGATGGCGGTGATGGCGGTGATGGCGGTGATGGCGGTGATGGAGGTGATGGCGGTGATGGAGGTGATGGTGGTGATGGCGGTGATGGCGGTGATGGCGGTGATGGCGGTGATGGAGGTGATGGCGGTGATGGAGGTGATGGAGGTGATGGCGGTGATGGCGGTGATGGCGGTGATGGAGGTGATGGCGGTGATGGAGGTGATGGCGGTGATGGCGGTGATGGCGGTGATGGCGGTGATGGAGGGGATGGAGGTGATGGCGGTGATGGCGGTGATGGAGGTGATGGCGGTGATGGAGGTGATGGCGGTGATGGCGGTGATGGAGGTGATGGCGGTGATGGAGGTGATGGCGGTGATGGAGGTGATGGCGGTGATGGAGGTGATGGAGGTGATGGCGGTGATGGAGGTGATGGAGGTGATGGCGGTGATGGAGGTGATGGAGGTGATGGCGGTGATGGAGGTGATGGAGGTGATGGCGGTGATGGAGGTGATGGAGGTGATGGCGGTGATGGAGGTGATGGCGGTGATGGAGGTGATGGAGGTGATGGCGGTGATGGAGGTGATGGCGGTGATGGCGGTGATGGCGGTGATGGAGGTGATGGCGGTGATGGCGGTGATGGAGGTGATGGCGGTGATGGAGGTGATGGCGGTGATGGCGGTGATGGAGGTGATGGCGGTGATGGAGGTGATGGCGGTGATGGCGGTGATGGAGGTGATGGAGGTGATGGCGGTGATGGAGGTGATGGCGGTGATGGAGGTGATGGCGGTGATGGAGGTGATGGCGGTGATGGCGGTGATGGAGGTGATGGCGGGGATGGAGGTGATGGCGGTGATGGCGGTGATGGAGGTGATGGCGGTGATGGAGGTGATGGCGGTGATGGAGGTGATGGCGGTGATGGAGGTGATGGCGGTGATGGCGGTGATGGAGGTGATGGCGGGGATGGCGGGGATGGCGGTGATGGCGGTGATGGAGGTGATGGCGGTGATGGCGGTGATGGAGGTGATGGAGGTGATGGCGGTGATGGAGGTGATGGCGGTGATGGAGGTGATGGCGGTGATGGCACACTCCTGAGCTGTGCACATCTTCGTACATTGTTTTATATGTCGCTTTTTAAGATTTTAACCAACACTAATAAAATACATTTTTTGTGTCTGTTTATTATTCCACATCCAGATTGAGGGCTGGGTTATAGGTTTGGGGGTAAAGCTTTTACTCCTTTTCCCCATGTTTGATAAAGATCATTTATATTACATAGATGCCTCTAATACTGAGCATCTGTTTTCTTTTTCTTCGTCTCTGGATATTATGTCTGATGCTATTGGTTCATTCAGATATATGTTACAATATCTTACAGCAAAAAGACTAACGCTGCCATGTTGCTTCTGGTATTGAGCATTTTCCCCAATATGGCAGCATGTGAAGGATCACAATGGCAAATAGCCAACCTGGCCACCCACATGCCACCAAACTGGATTGTGATCGGATCAGTACAAAAGATGTGGATTCCCTGTAAGTAAAACGTCTACATCACATTTCATTAACAATAACAAAAGTTTTTGGGACAAAGAGAATATCATTAATTGTATTGTCACTTTAGAGTCTCGTTGGCCATATTGATTGCATATGGGAAATCTAATAACAGACACAACCATCATCATTTACTTATATAGCGCCACCAATTCCGCAGCTCTGTACCCAGAATAATTGTCATTTACCCTGCGCCATTGGAGCTTAGTCTAACTTCCCTAACACACAACACAGACTAATTGTCACCATCCAATTAATATACCAGCAAGTTTTCGGAGTGCGGGAGGAAACAGGAGCACCTGGAGGCAATCCACACAAATATATATATATATATACAGACACACACATACACACAACACACAAACTCACATACATATGTATATAGACACTCACATACATACACATACATATATACATACACATGCAGATATATATATACACACATATAGATTTATACCCACACATACATACATATATAAATATACATACACATATACCTACATACACATATATATATATATATATGCATACACACACACACACACACATACACACACACACACTCACATACATACACACATACACACACACACACACATTTACATACATACATATATGCATACACATTAGAAAGCAATATGGGGGACTAATAAAGGGGAACAGTATATTTTTGGTCATATAAACAGAGTATCTTCCCCATTGAGCCCTGTCATACCACACGCTGCATTGTCTCTTACCTTCTCTGTCTATATGTCAGCATTGCCTCTGAAATAAACAGCTGATGTGAAACTGAAGCCCCTGTGATGTACTGAGCCACTCTCCCTGCCACATCCAGGCGGTCTGTGGGTGACAGATAAAGTATACACCATGAATTACTTCATATAACCCCTTCTATAACTCTTCCTCTTACTCCATCCAATCTAATTCCTCCCATTACTCCATATAAGTCCTACCTATAACTCCTCCCATAATTCCATATAAGCCCTACCTATAACTCCTCCCATCACTCCATATAAGCCCTACCTATGACTCCTCCCATCACTCCATATAAGCCCTACCTATAACTCCTCCCATCATTCCATATAAGCCCTACCTATAACTCCTCCCATCACTCCATATAAGCCCTACCTATAACTCCTCCCATCACTCCATATAATCACTACCTATAACTCCTCCTATCACTCCATATAAGCCCTAACTATAACTCCTCCCATCACTCCATATAAGCCCTACTTATAACTCCTCCCATCACTCTATATAAGCCCTACCTATAACTCCTCCCATCACTCCATATAAGCCCTACCTATAACTTCTCCCATCATTCCATATAAGCCCTACCTATAACTCCTCCCATCACTCCATATAAGCCCTACCTATAACTCCTCCCATCACTCCATATAATCACTACCTATAACTCCTCCCATCACTCCATATAAGCCCTAACTATAACTCCTCCCATCACTCCATATAAGCCCTACCTATAACTCCTCCCACCACTCTATATAAGTCCTACCTATAACTCCTCCCATCACTCCATATAATCACCATCTATAACTCCTCCCACCACTCTATATAAGCCCTACCTATAACTCTTCCCATCACTCCATATATCCCCTACCTATAACTCCTCCCATCACTCCATATAAGCCCTACCTATAACTACTCCCACCACTCTATATAAGTCCTACCTATAACTCCTCCCACCACTCTAGATAAGTCCTACCTATTACTCCTCCCACCACTCCATATAATCACTACCTATAACTCCTCCCATCACTCCATATATCCCCTACCTATAACTCCTCCCAAAACTCTATATAAGTCCTACCTATAACTCCTCCTATCACTCCATATAACCCCTCCCTATAAACCATCTAAGTATTCTCTATAACCCCCTCATTACAACTTTTCTTATCACTCCATAGAAAGTCCTTCCTATAACTCCTATTATTCCACATAATCCCTCCTTATAATTTCTATCTCTTCATATTGCCAGTTTCTAGAACTGCCTATAACTCATTACTCCTCCCGATACTCCATAGAACCCTCTATATAACCCAGTATCTTGGCTGTTTGTACCTAGAATAAGCCGATATGAGGAATTATGGGTCGAGTAGAGAAACTTACCGGAATTGGGAGGCTCTCCCTGACTGAACAAGTCTCTCCATGCTGCATCCATAAATAAGGAGTTATATTTACTATCCACCGATGCCAGGTACTTTGCCACAGGATGGGGACCTCATTGAGAGAAGGAAACCAAGATATAGAACAATAAGTAGAAAGAAACAGGGGACACTACAGATACTTGAGCTCCAAGTAAGTTACAGCCATGGCTTCAGGTACGTTACAGCAGGGCTCAAAAGTTTTGCGGTATCAGCCTTTCGCATGCTATAGTCCATGGTTCCTGACACCATCTCGAGTCGACAAGCCTATACATACCCGGCCATCTTAACAAACCAACCTAGTACCATAGGTCCTACACTCTGGGTGCTTAGCCGCACTACATAACTCTTCTAGTGTGGGGTTGCCACACTGGCTGGACCCAAAATCTTCCCAGTCGACCTCCCCAGCTCAGCTAAGGTGGGAAGTGTGTGACTACCAAAGCATTTGGAAGTATTGGTGGGGCAGAAATCTGCTCCATCTTGGAGCACCAAGGGACCAGTGGTATTGTTGTTACCATTCCTCGTGCCGGGGTGTAAATCCACATTCAGCTCTCCTCACTTGGCTGCCAGTGACTGGGGTGGCAATCTGTCCATGCCCCAAACTGTGTCCCACTAATACATTGGTGGGTAATAGTAACCATGACTGCCACATGCCCATTGCATGTATTGTGGCCCCCTATCCAGTGGAATATCTCTTTGGAATCCATCTGACACTGTAACTTGAGCCCTACTATTCCATAGAGTACAGCTGGTTAGGAACAAATCTGGTGGAACAATTGTGGTGAAGACACCTGAATCCCAAAGCTCTTGCACTTCCAAATTCCCCTTGAGCACTGGACCCCGATCTGTCACTGTCCTGGACATTGTGTGGTTACATGGACATTGTGGTGTCCAGGATAGTAAAAGACAGGCTTCCGGGTGAGTAATGTCCAGGGTCCAGAAAAGAAACAGCCCCAGGAGCATAACATTTTGAGGTGAGTAAAAGGCCATGGTGCAGGTGAGTAACAGCCTGGCCTCCAGGTGAGTAACAGCCTGGGGTCGAGATGAGAATCAGCCTGGTCACTCACCACTCATACGTCATACCTTTTACAGATTTATATTTTAAACAAGAGAAAGGCCTTAAAAAAGAAAATAATGAATCAGGCAGATACAGTAAGTTGTAAAGACCACACATGCAGGACTTTTGTCTGACAATTTTGCCGTTTTAAATCACTTTGTAAGAAAATCACTGCATATGAGTTCCCGAATAAGTGACTCTCTCACATTGGAATCAAATAGCTGGAACCACGTGGAAGGTTGAAAGTTAAAGGACAAAAATAAATACAACAAAGACGTTTAGAGCAAACATATTCACATGCAGAGAAACACGTAACAAGCTGTGAACACAGTGGATAGTCACACTCACCCAGAGGAAGAATGAGGAAGCGCAGATAGTTCAGCCAATCTGGAGTTTTCCCAGCCAGCTGTTCCACAAAACACCAGAGGATCACACTAACATAACTCTGGTCTCCAGCAATGAGGACTTTAACTGGAGGTGGCATCAGCGAGTTACAGTTACAGCTGGAGAGGAAACACAGCGACCACTCAGCAAAAATACAGCAACCTCTAAGTATTGACTCTTCAATCAATGAGTAATAATTCATCAACCACTAAGCAATCATTCAGCAGTATTTCAGTATGCAACTCAGCATTCAACTCAGCAATCGCTCAGCATCCAACTCAGCAATCGCTCAGCATCCAACTCAGCAATCGCTCAGCATCCAACTCAGCAATCGCTCAGCATCCAACTCAGCAATCATTCAGTAATCACTCAGCAATCATTCAGTAACCACTCAGCAATCATTTAGCCAGCACTCAGTATTGACTCATCAACCACTCAGCATCCAACTCAGCAATATTTATCAACCACTCAGCAATCATTCAGCAGCCACTCAGCAATCATTCAGCAGTATTTCAGCATCCAACTCAGCAATCGCTCAGCATCCAACTCAGCAATCGCTCAGCATCCAACTCAGCAATCGCTCAGCATCCAACTCAGCAATCGCTCAGCATCCAACTCAGCAATCGCTCAGCATCCAACTCAGCAATCGCTCAGCATCCAACTCAGCAATCATTCAGTAACCACTCAGCAATCATTTAGCCAGCACTCAGTATTGACTCATCAACCACTCAGCATCCAACTCAGCAATTATTTAGCAACCACTCAGCAAGCATTCAGTATTGACTTATCAACCACTGAGCAATCATTCAGCAATCATTCAGCAACCACTCAGCAATCAGTCAGCAGTCATTCAGCAACCACTGAGCAGTATTTCAGCAACCACTCAGCAATCAGTCAGCAGTCATTCAGCAACCACTCAGCAGTCATTCAGCAACCACTCAGCAATCATTCAGCAACCACTCAGCAATCATTCAGCAGTATTTCAGCAACCACTCAGCAATCTTCAGCAATCATTCAGCAACCACTCAGCAATCAGTCAGCATCCAACTCAGCAATCATTCAGTAACCACTTAGCAACCACTCAGTATCGACTCATCAATCACTCAGCAATGATTCAGTAAATAGACCAAAATGTGGAATGGGCGCAAATTAAGGGATAGGGAGAGGGATTACACTAGGATAATGGATAAACAATATATAAACAGTATATGATGTTCAACGTGCCTCCGGGAAATCCCGTGACGTCAGGGGGCATGTCGATTATTATGATTGGTTCCAACGCGTTTCGTCACTCACAGTGACTTCATCAGGGGATGTCGACACGCCTCCTGACGTCACAGGATTTCCCGGAGGCATGAGCCGCTTCACTACTAGCGCGGCTGGCTACATCTAGCGGTGCAACAAGTATTGGGCAAGCGGATGCCGGGCCACAGACAGGAGGGATTATTAAAGATACCTTTTGAGGACTTTATCATCAGATTTGATGTGAGTGTTTTTTATCTGGTTTTAATAAATGTTGCTTGACATACTACACCATTATTTGCCCTCTCTTCCCCCTCTTGTATTTTGTTTCATATATATGCACCCATCGCTCAATGTTTTGGTGAAGATGGAGGAGTAAAAGGTGCAACAGTGCGTGTACTGAAAATCCAAAGGAGGACATATTATCTTATGTACTAATTAAGAAACCAACAACAGGTTTGCTCTGACTCACATTAACTCATTTATTTAAACAATTGGACATTTCACTACTATTTCATATGTGGATACTCTAATAGAAGATCATTGAGAGATATGGAATCTGGTTTTAATTTAAGCAATCATGGTAACCAAGTAAAACTAGTTAATATATTGCTGTTACGTTTATTCCCAGCTTTGAATGTTTTACAAATCAGTTTTGCAATATCAATAAGTTGAACATCATATACTGTTTATATATAGTTTATCCATTATCCTAGTGTAATCCCTCTCCCCATCCCTTCATTTGCGCCCATTCCACATTTTGATCTATTTGCTTCTATTTGAGAATTGTCAGGATATTCTCGTAACGTGGAATCAGTGGCAGCAGTTCTATCCACCTCTCCCCATTATGTGAAACGGCCATTAGAGAGCGCTCACCTAGACATACTTGTATATGGTCTTAGTCCATTGCAGGTTTTGCTTTGTAAATAATTCAGTAAACACTCAACAAGTCAACAATAGCTCAGCAATAATTTAGCATTCTCGCGGCAATGTAGTGATCAGTAGGGGATTGGTGATCAGTAAATGGGCAGAAACCAAAATAAATGGACAGGATAAGTGGATTGGGAGATTAAACAGAAATATATTATGACTCAAATCATAGACAGCAACCAAGGGTAAGAGAAGAGTCAGAAAGACTGGAGACAATAAAAATAGAACACAGACACAATAAAGGATATCAGAGAAGACTGAAGGGGAATAACACAAGGATTAGAAAAGGCCTGACACCAAACTACTACTGGAGAAGAGAGTTCACATTAACTGCCATTGCACTCAGGTATTCAGATACACAGAGAACTTTGTTCGTGAAGAACTTCAGAAGTAGAAAGATAAGCCAGGTGTGACAGAAGCAGCACAGAGAGAGACAAGGGAGGCCGAGGGTGACAGGTGCAGCACAGAGAGAGACAAGGGATGCCGAGGGTGGCAGAAGCAGCACAGAGAGAGACAAGGGAGGCCGAGGGTGACAGGGGGAGCACAGAGAGAAACAAGGAAGGTCGAGGGTGACAGGTGCAGCACAGAGAGAGACAAGGGAGGCCGAGGGTGACAGGTGCAGCACAGAGAGAGACAAGGGAGGCCGAGGGTGACAGGTGCAGCACAGAGACAGGCAAGGGAGGTCGAGGGTGACAGGTGCAGCACAGAGAGAGACAAGGGAGGCAGAGGGTGACAGGTGCAGTACAGAGAGAGACAAGAGAGGCCGAGGGTGACAGGTGCAGCACAGAGAGAGACAAGGGAGGCCGAGGGTGACAGGTGCAGCACAGAGACAGGCAAGGGAGGCCGAGGGTGACAGGTGCAACACAGAGAGAGACAAGGGAGGCCGAGGGTGACAGGTGCAGCACAGAGAGAGACAAGGGAGGCCGAGGGTGACAGGGGGAGCACAGAGAGAGACAAGGGAGGCCGAGGGTGACAGGTGCAGTACAGAGAGAGACAAGGGAGGCCGAGGGTGACAAGTGCAGCACAGAGAGAGACAAGGGAGGCCGAGGGTGACAGGTGCAGCACAGAGAGAGACAAGGGAGGCAGAGGGTGACAGGGGAAGTACAGAGAGAGACAAGGGAAGCCGAGGGTGACAGGTGCAGCACCGAGAGAGACAAGGGAGGCTGAGGGTGACAGGTGCAGCACAGAGAGAGACAAGGGAAGCTGAGGGTGACAGGTGCAGCACAGAGAGAGACAAGGGAAGCCGAGGGTGATAGGAGAAGCACAGAGAGAGAGACAAAGGAGGCCGAGGGATGACAGGAGCAGCACAGAGAGAGACAAGGGAGGCCGCGGGTGATAGGAGAAGCACAGAGAGAGACAAGGGAGGCCGAGGGTGATAGGAGAAGCACAGAGAGAGACAAGGGAGGCCGAGGGTGACAGGGGAAGCACAGAGAGAGAGACAAAGGAGGCTGAGGGTGACAGGTGCAGCACAGAGAGAGATAAGGGAGGCCGAGGGTGATAGGAGAAGCACAGAGAGAGAGACAAAGGAGGCTGAGGGTGACAGGTGCAGCACAGAGAGAGACAAGGGAGGCTGAGGGTGACAGGGGGAGCACAGAGAGAGAGACAAAGGAGGCAGAGGGATGACAGGAGCAGCACAGAGAGAGACAAGGGAGGCTGAGGGTGACAGGGGCAGCACAGAGAGACTAGGGGGTTGTTGGGTTAACCCTAACCCAAAAATAAGAGAACAAAGGAGAAATAGGGTTAATGAACAGTCAAAGTAACAGAATACATAAGACAATCATTCAGGGAGACAGAGAGACTGTATAAATGGAGACTAAGGCTGGGTACACACTACAGTGTTTTCAGCCAATTATCGGGCCAATCACCCGATAAATGACCGCCAAGCCCGATATCGCATTAGTGTGTACACTTAGACGATGAACCACAGTCATTCCAAAGCACCGACAAGCGTTTGATTTGATTGTTCAGCAGAACTATAAATCTCATTCAGCTATGAAACGACATGCTTCCAATCCTGCAGTGTGTATGCACTCGCCATCAGGATATCCATAGAGTTTACAGAGTCATGTTCTTTTCAGCCGATGGTTATGACAAGTGAAGAGCACAGATCTGAGGGTAAATCTTTTAAAACATGTACAGTGTGTACAATTTTTTTTTAGAAAAATCGTTGTAGATAACACATTGTCGGAATATTCTATAGTGTGTACCCAGCCTAAGACTTACACAAGAACGAGACACACACGGTCACAGGCTTGAACTACAACGATCCAGCTACATTCAGTGTAATAACAGACCTTATACACTATGTGGACAAAAGTATTCGGACACTTGACCGTTACACCAACAGGGACTGTAGTGACATTGAATTCAATTACATATACTTTAATATGGAGTTGGTCTCCCTTTTACAGCAGTAACAGCTTCCACTCTACTTTGTGGCCATTCATTCTGTAGAGCATTTATGAGGTCATTGTTTATATAATTGCAAATGTACTTATTTTTGATATAGTGTGTATGTTGGCAAAGGAGATATCTATATTTCTGAGACCAGGGGAAGAAATTTGTTTGTTTTAAATTTGCTAGAGGAAATGCATTATATATCTGATACAATAAGCCTTTGTTGAGGAAGTCTTTTGTGTATCTTGGAGTAGGGAAATGACTTGTTTGGGGTTTTGTGACTTTCTTTGGGAATGTATATTCTGCAGCTGTCTGAAGAAAGGACCCATGTTAATCTCATGTTAATTAGACTTTTTGATGTGTGAGGGGTCCAGCACCTGAAGGCAGTGGAAGGTTTAACGAAGACTTGTTACTAGATTTCCTGCATCTAAAACAAGATGCAGGAAATCACAGCAAGTTTTAGGATATCACAGATAAGTGTAAATATTGTTAGCTTTGCATTGCATGTAAATCCATGTTTGGGTAAACAAATTGCATCATAATTATAAAAATAGCTCAGACCTCAGGGGGCTGGCTTACCTTTGTGAGGCTGTGTTCAAATCTGTATAAAGAGCACTGTCTTGTATTGAAATTGTTCTTCTTGCTTCATTTGACCTGCTCCTGGTACCGTCAACCAGGGTGAGCAAATAAACATCACTTGCTTCAAAGACCTGCTTGGAAACTTCTCTATCCCTGTGACCTACAGATTAGACCCAAAATCTAATCCGTTCCCGGCTGTGATAGGCCAGGGGGGATCCATCCACAGCAACCCTGATCCATAAGAAGGGTTCAGGAGTACAGTCGCAGCGTCGGTTACCCAGAAGAAACCCAGTACTGGATGCCCGTAAGGAGTCCAGTGGAGGCAGCATTTGTATGCCCCTCCTACTGCGGTTAGAGGGCGCAATTGGGATAGTGAATGGGAGCGGCGGCAAAGTAAGCCCAGCCG
This sequence comes from Mixophyes fleayi, assembly GCF_038048845.1. NCBI lineage: Eukaryota > Metazoa > Chordata > Amphibia > Anura > Limnodynastidae > Mixophyes > Mixophyes fleayi. The sequence goes on along the minus strand of NC_134404.1, from coordinate 348,854,530 downwards.
GTTCCCAGCAACAACTGACAGGGTGGTATATGTGGTCCATTCTGTCACAAGGGCTTTCCCCAAACTGTTGCCACAAAGTTGGAAGCATAGCATCGTCCAAAATGACTTGGTATGCTGAAGCATTAAAATTTCCCTTCACCGGAGATAAGGGGCCTAGCCCAAATCCTGAAAAACAGCCCCATACCATTATCCCTCCTCCACCAAACTTCACAGTTGGCATAATGCAGTCAGGCAGGTAACGTTCTCCCGGAATCCGCCAAACCCAGACTCGCCCATCTGACTGCAAACCAGAGAAGCGTGATTTGTCACTTCACAGAACACATTTAGACTGCTCCACAGTCAGTGTCAGTGTGCTTTACACCACTCCATCCGATGCTTGGCATCAGTCTTGGTGATGTGAGGCTTGCATGCAGCTGCTGGGTCATGGAAACCCATTTAATTAAGCTCCCGCCACACAGATTTTGTGCTTACATTAATGTCAGTGGAAGTCAGAACTCTTCAGAGTGCTGGCGACTTTTACGCACCATGCGGCTTAGCAGTCGTTGACCCCGCTCTGTAATTTTATGTGGTCTTTCACTTCACGAGTTGATGTTGTTCCTAAACACTTCCACTTTCTAATATCACTTACAGTTGACCGTGGAATATCCAACAGGGGTGAAATATCACAAACCGTCTTATTACAAAGGTGTCATCCTATCACACCACGCTTGAAGTCACTGAGCTCTTCAGAACAAACCATTTTGTATCACAAATATTTGCAAATGGAGACTGCATGGCTAGGTGCTTGATTTTATACACCTCTGGCAGCGGGTCTGATTGAAGCACCTCAATTTAATAATTAACAGATGGGGCCAAATATTTTTGTCCATACATTGTATATTCCTGGAGGATAGATGGATACATAAGATTATATGAGCAGGATATACATGATCTCTGGATACATGTAACTACAGAACACACAGCATGACAGGTACATAGACTATGTTTGGACACGGTCACTATATAAAACATGCTATGATTCGTACTCACTATCGCTGTATGCGTGTGATAATACCGCTGAATGCAGCCTGAACATCGGCTGAGGAACAAGTGGCGACAGTCAGGAGCTTCCCCGATAACTGTTCTCTGAGATACTGTAAAATTAGAAAGACAAAAATATTATTTGATGTTTCAATTTCTTTACATTTCATAATCCACTCTTTAAGAAAAATATAATGACACAGTGACAGGATGGACATCCAATGCTACCCTGTCCGTGTTGCTGGGAACTGACTGGGCTTGCCTTGCCACCATCTCCTTTCTTTATCCCAAACTGCACCCCTCTAAACACAGGAGGGGCTTGCTGCTGCCACCACAAGGCTCCTTTGCGGCACCTAGAACCGCTTCCTTCTGGGTAACTTTCACTGCTAGTGTACCCCCTCTCTGGGCACCTGGGCTGGTACCCCAGACCTCTTCCTTTAGATCAGGGTTCCTGTGGCTGGTTCCCCTGGCCTATCACACAAAGCTGCAGGGTAGCGGGCATATCGTTGGTACTAGATGCTGGGTCCAAACCTCAGAACAGCCAGATAACGAATTAGATTGGTCTAATCTGTAGGTCACAGGAATTGCTACAGGTAAGTAGGCATCAAAGCAGGATCTTGAAGCAGTGATGTTTTATTAGCTCAAGTAGCCCTAATAAGAACAGTCACTCACCTGAGTCTTACAGAGACAGGAAGTCTAAACAGCAAGTCTAATTAACCCCTCCTGCGTTTTCAGGTTAAAAAGACATCAAGGAGATGAAAAGGTCTAAATAACATGAGATTACCTGCCCACAGACAGTTTCAAAAACACATCCCTGCCACACATATGCCTAATTGGGATTTCCTCTAGAAAAGTTACAAAACCAAATCATGACATACTGTCACGAACACGCTCCCAGCGTTCGTGACTTTGGGGTGTTTGCTGTATGAGGTTACACACGATTCCAGCCCGCAGTCTCTCTCTACCTATCACACAGGTTACAGACCTACTGAATCGCCTCACAACAGCGCACTCACACCCCCACACACTTCAGGTTTGCCACCACCTATTAAATATGGGCAATAGGACCCCAATATACTGTCCCACACTGGCTTCTGGCTACACACAGGTTAACAAAGCCCACACCAGCAATTAAAGGGTTAACTCGTCACACCTACAGACTGTTACACAAATGTAAATGCAAGCACACACTAGGCTTGTTAGTCAAATCTATTAACAAGTCACACACCGGCATTCAAAGGGTTAACTTGGTCGAGCTATATTCTTCTTAACAGGCTAATGGATTCGTTAGAGTATAAAGGTCGCCACTTATTAATTCTATAGATTTAATATACAAAGGTACAGGGCATTCAGATATAAAAAAAACAATTAATAAACAATTGACATAACATACACAAGCAAAGCAGTTTAAAATAAAAGGAGTTACATTCAGAGTACAACTTACATGCGTTGTATAATCTGTGCCATGGGAACTTGGCTAGGAAGATGGACAGCTTATCAGTGTGGATCTATTTTCCCAAAAGACTGACAATTTGTCCCTTCCCAACACAGGTTTTTTAAGCAACATGAAATGGGACGGTCTGCACAGGGGCAGTGTTAATGCTAATGGGGGCAGGGATGTCCCCTGTGTGTCACTATAGTTTGCTCATAAATATTCCCAAGGTTTTTACCTTTGGGTAATTCTTCACAGATATATCCCAGAGACATAACTCTCCCTTCAATAAACCGGTCATAATCTTCCGCACATTTAAATACAAAACATGATAGAAGCCAGGAGTGACATGGGCAACACAGAGCGAGACAAGGGTTGCCTGGGGTGACAGGGGCAGCACTAAAAGACGAGGGAAGCCAGGGGTGACAGGGTCAGCACTGAGAGACGAGGGAAGCCGGGGGTGACAGAGACAGCACAGAGAGACGAGGGAAGCCGGGGGTGACAGGGGCAGCACAGAGCGAGACAACGGAAGCCGGGGGTGACAGGGGCAGCACAGAGCGAGACAACGGAAGCCGGGGGTGACAGGGGCAGCACAGAGCGAGACAACTGAAGCCAGGGGTGACAGGGGCACCACAGAGCGGGACAACGGAAGCCAGGGGTGACAGGGGCACCACAGAGCGGGACAACGGAAGCCAGGGGTGACAGGGGCAGCACAGAGAGACAAGTCTCAATTATACCCACTAGATAACAATTCAAATTCCAACATCATTAACTCTAATTCATCCATTGTATTTGGAAGACTATAAGAATTTATTATCGTACATTTGATGTTACTTTTGTGACTTTTTATTTTAAGCATCTTTGTATTCTAACCCTAAACCTCCACTACTCCCCAAATTCCCTTTACTTAGCTCGCTCCAACCTTCCTAGTATGTATATAATCTCCTCCTCTGCTATACCTTTATCTCCTCCAGCAGAATTGTCCCCTCACAAATGAGGTGTGACCCGTCCCTAATGTAGCCTGCAGTCAAGAGAGAATCAGCCCAGTTCTCCATGATATATCTTTCCCATACCATATTTTCAGCCTCCTACTGACCTCACTAAGCCTCCGTTGTGAGTCTGGTAGAGCTCTTTGCACAGGTAGTTTATCTGAAAATAGTATCTTGAGAACTTTGTCTTAAACTCACAAGTTTAAATTCTACGAAATCCTTTTTCAGGACTGTCCTTTACCCCTACATTTGAAATTCGTTCCAATGTGCACTAAATACCACCCACAGAGTACTAAATTAGAAGAGACAACAACATTTGTAAGAGAGAATTATTAGAGTAACTTTTGTTTCGAGGTCAGCGGACATTGTTTTTTTTTGTTTCAGGAAAACTGTGGGAGTTTTGGCTAGAAGAGAAAAAAGTTAAGAGTTTTGGATGAGTTTTCTTTTCTTTTTCTTTTTTTATTTCCTTTGAGTGAAATGCTGCAATGATTCCAGTTTGTGTATTTGCTCTTACTTTCTCACGCACTGGTCTACATCTCTCAACAGATCATTTACCATTGCCAAGACCATTCCTGCCCCATTCCATCAGTTCTTATCTACTTACACCACTCTAACCAAGATGCTTCCATGTACCATTCCTGCCCTATTCCATCAATTCTCACCTATCTACACCTCTCTAACCAAGTTGTTCCCATGTACCAATCATGCCCCATTCCATCAGTTCTCACCTGTCTACACCTCTCTAACCAAGTCGTTCCTACGTACCATTACTGCCCCATTCCATCAGTTCTCACCTGTCTACACCTCTCTAACCATGATGCTCCCATGTACCATTCCTGCCCTATTCCATCAGTTCTCACCTATCTACACCTCTCTAACCAAGTCGTTCCCATTTACCATTCCTGCCCCATTCCATCAGTTCTTATCTGTCCACACCTCTCTAACCAAGTTGTTCCCATGTAGCATTCCTGCCCCATTCCATCAGTTCTCACCTGTCTACACCTCTCTAACCAAGTTGTTCCCATGTAGCATTCCTGCCCCATCCCATCAGTTCTCACCTGTCTACACCTCTCTAACCAAGTTGTTCCCATGTACCATTCCTGCCCCATTCGATCAGTTCTCACCCGTCTACACCTCTCTAACCAAGTTGTTCCCATTTACCCTTCCTGCCCCATTCCATCAGTTCTCACCTGTGTACACCTCTCTAACCAAGTTGTTCTCATGTACCAATCATGCCCCATTCCATTAGTTCTTATCTGTCTACACCTCTCTAACCAAGTCGTTCCCATTTACCATTCCTGCCCCATTCCATCAGTTGTTATCTGTCCACACCTCTCTAACCAAGTTGTTCCCATGTAGCATTCCTGCCCCATTCCATCAGTTCTCACCTGTCTACACCTCTCTAACCAAGTCGTTCCCATTTACCATTCCTGCCCCATTCCATCAGTTCTTATCTGTCCACACCTTTCTAACCAAGTTGTTCCCATGTAGCATTCCTGCCCCATTCCATCAGTTCTCACCTGTCTACACCTCTCTAACCAAGTTGTTCCCATGTAGCATTCCTGCCCCATTCCATCAGTTCTCACCTGTCTACACCTCTCTAACCAAGTTGTTCCCATGTACCAATCATGCCCCATTCGATCAGTTCTCACCTGTCTACACCTCTCTAACCAAGTTGTTCCCATGTACCAATCATGCCCCATTCGATCAGTTCTCACCCGTCTACACCTCTCTAACCAAGTCGTTCCCATTTACCATTCCTGCTCCATTCCATCAGTTCTCACCCGTCTGCACCTCTCTAACCAAGATGTTTCCACGTACAATTTCTGCCACATTCCATCAGTTCTCACCTGTCCATGCCAGTCTGACGTGTTAACTAGGATCACACTCTCAGGAAGCTGCTGCTCTGGTCCCAGAATCTCATTTAGTTCATCAAATACGGACTTTCGGGGGACCTGAGGGGTAAGATGGGCGTCACTTAAGTATTCATATGACTTTCATTCACATACAAAAAGAACATTTGTATCAATTCCATGTAATTGAAAGACTTGTTTACCTTTGATGATGTAAGTTTTTCAAATTAAACATATTAATGAGAATGAAGCAAACAAAGACGGAGGATATAAAGATTCAATAAGGGACTGGTGCCCGTGTGGAACTTCCTCACTCCAATATTTTCGGTGTATGAGCATCATGGATGAGAATTTATTCAGCAAGAACATGTCAGGATATAAAACGGTGGACACAATACACTCTGGACCATATAGAAAGTCCAGGTCAGATGAATGGTTTGATCAGACCACACACAGTCGAGCCAAGTAGACATTCTACCATAACAGTCTATCGCTAGCCTGGGGACGAAACACATCTGACATCTCTCATCTTAGCAGCAGAGTGTCAAACCTGGAGATCTGCTCCAATTACAATTCTCCCTTTATATGCACATTCAATCTCCCGAGTTATACATGAGGATAGCTCATAGATGCCCGAGCTTCAAGCTAAAAACAGCCTGTGACTCAGCAACACATCACATATATTCCGTCTATACAGCCAAACACCACATCGGGAAGAATTGCAGTTGCTAAATCACATGCCCTTAGGCACAGTCATAATATATGCTGATTATTTTCCCACATGTAACCAGCTTTCTGTATTTAACAACAGCTGTTTGCTCAGAAGATTGCAATGTCCTCCATGTGCACTGAGAGTTCTGGATTATTTAATACTTCATACAAGAGGGCGAGATCCACTTATGGCACCTTGGTCCAGCCAGATAGCAAAAGGAAAAGTGCTTAGTGGGACTATATGGTTACACCAATGTTGGTTGGGCAGTGAAAGAAATGTAAGTTCTGCATGACGTTGTAAAGCAATGGTGATCTGTAGGCTGGGTACAGCCAGTATTAGGAAATAGACCTCACCTGACTGCAGAGCCTGGAGTCTGGGGAGAATTCACCTTCCAGGCTGCTTCCTCGGTCACTCGGCACTCGAGAGTTCTGTCGATCTTTCATAGAGACACTGCGAGGACCACGAGCCAATCTATTCTCCTGTCTTAAATATAAGAATGAGCCTAAGGAGTAATACCAAACCTACCAATACTGAATCCGACTATCCTATAATATTATCACTACCAATACTGTATCCGACTATCCTATAATGAAGACAATACTAATACTATAATCAACTGAACTATTATACTGACACTACCAATACTGTATCCGACTATCCTATAATATTATCACTACCAATACTGTATACAACTAACCTATAATACAAACAATACTAATACTATAATCAACTGACCTATCACAGTAACTACCAATACTGCAACCGACTATCCTATAATACTGATGCTGCTATTTGCATACAAACATCTAATTATAGAGGAAATCATAAAGGGGACAAGTCATTCTTCAGGGCACTGTACTCTACAAAGAAGAGGAGTAGGTTACTGGTGGAGTATATACAAATATGAACTATACGTCAGCCATATAGTTCTGCACTGTTCATCCATGTCACATGACATAAGCTCACGTTACACATATATGTATGTACTAACAGCGGACATCTGAGCTGTATTCTCACTTTCTGATCAGCTTTGCTGTGTCCTGGGAAATAAATGCTGGACTTCTGATAGACGATGTATATCTGCCATCCGATAGTTACCTCTGTATGTCTGGATACACTATAGTCAGTACATTACCTGGGAGACATGATGATTTGTGACTCAGCTCTAGAGATCATGCCCAGGCGTGGGACTCGCTCTGTGGCTTCCCAGGAACCAAGATCTGTAGCCAGGGCTACCACGGGGGCAGGGTCACTGCTCTCCTATATAATCAATGGGTACAACATGTTATATGAAAGTATTCAGCCCCCAATCCCTCATGCACACTCCCGTAAGAGAGTGAAACCACAACTTGTTTATAGCAGTGGATACTCACATGTTCACGTGACTTCAGAGATTATAAACTTGGCTGCTAACTATCAGTGCAGAGTGTAAAACTATCTTCTATGTGGGAATTACTTTTAGTTTTACTCCAGATTAACCAGTCTTGAAAGATTAAACTAGCGTCTCACTTCCCGCATCATAAACTGGTAACCTGGTGTCTGACTAACACTGTTCCCTGGTGCTGCTTCAATGCTAGAGATGAAATAACCCTAACTTACATCAGTGAGATGGGTCTCATTATCCTCAGCCCCAGCAACATGGAGAAGTTTCTGATCATCTTTGTCCAACTAGAACAAACAAAATAGATGTTATAACAACTATCACAGACCACTCGGGTCTTGTTTACCTTCAGGAGGTTTGGTGACTTTAAGAATATATGTGTAGCTCCACCCATTGCCAGAACCTCAACTTAACAAAAGCATGAGCGTAACACTTAATCAATGTATATTCTTGAAATAAAGTTTATTGCAGAATGGGAGAAATATCAGTTTCCCAGTAAGCTTAAGAAAAAGTGATTTACAGTTTGTAAAAAGCTTCTCTGTCCTACACTTACTGCGTTACCTAACCATTCACAGGAAAACACCAAACTCAAGGAAGTACTGCTGCATGCAACACCTCCTGTCAGAGCCTGTATCCATCAATTCATAAACATTTATTGTAAGATCCTGTCCAGAAATCAGATGGTTTAATATTTTGTACATTTTGAATTTCAGAATTGGCAGAATCAATTCAACAAGCTCTACTAGGGAGCAGAAAGCTAGTTCTTTACCCGCCTGGAAAAACATTTCTGGACATACTCTGGCCAGGACTCCTTCCACCTTGTTAAAAGTGCAAGAATCTGGTGGTCGCGGGTGGTGTTTTGAAGTTTTAGAAGGTGAAATCCTGGAGTGAGAATCAGGAATTTATTGCAAGAAGTGTATTGAATGCTCCTAGTTTTTGCAGGTCCAGATGAAGACTTTATAATCCACGTACAACTATAGTTTAACAAGGTTATAAAGGTTCTTCAAAGCATCTGTATAATTAAAGTCAAGATGTTATAATGTACTACTCCCATAACTCCTATCAAATACCTCACTATCCATCTGGCTTTTCTCTTGGTCATTGGGCCAGAAGAGAACGGGAATCAGTGAGCTATGTGGGAATTGTGGATAACAGTCCTTCTGAAATGAGTCCTTTCGTTTCTACCAAAGGTGTTTTCAGATGACAGGAGTTTATATTGCTTTTATTTTGTGCACATCCAAATATGAAAAGAAGAAGGATGAGTCTACATGTACGTTGCCTCAGTCCCATTCTGATGGATAGCTATCTAATCCTGTCCATCTAAAGCCAAACTGACTGCCATACGGATATAACAAGAAATGTTTACATAAGGACTGAAACAGACCTCAGCAATGACATTTAAGTCCACACTAGATGAGCGGTCTCTGCTTCCTGGGCATCCACAGAACAGATCTCCAAGGCAGCTACATGGGCCAGATTACATACATTCTACAAAGCTAACAGATGTCTGGAAATCAGGACTTTGGCCGTGGTCTTACTGTAATACCACTGTAGCTTCACCGGGTGGCGCTACAGAGGGCTAGAAAGGTAACATCTTTCTATGAACCCCTCATGGCCTCGCCTCTAACAGATTATAACATATAAAGTTATACAACACAGGAAGCATATACATGACACAGGGAAGATCTTGTTTATAAAATGATCTCCTTGATGTATGGCAAAATGAGTTAGCACTTTATAAATAAGGGATAATAACAGCTAAATAACCTGCTACCACTGGAAGAGCAGAAAAAAGACAAGTCCCACTGTTGGCTGGTGAAACAATGAAGCACCAGGGTATTTTATATAGAAAGGCCTAACTTGTGTACAAACCAATAATAGGTTCGTCTCTACTATTCACCAGTGACATTTAACGTGTTAGAACTGATCAGATTTACAGGTCTCCAGAATATCCATAATAGCTCAAATAGCTTAAAGAGAAGTAATATATCATTTAATGTCTCCACCATATCACTAGTTGTTTCTGCATAACACAACATCGTCATAGGAGCGTGTTCACCAACTTCCAGACTCGGAGAGATTCATAACTAACAGTGCAATATATATTAGTCCAGTGCTTTACTGCACACAGCCAGAATAAGTGTTACATTCCTGAGACTGGAATATCTACATCGTTCCACTAATATAATATAATATAATGTTTCTCATCTGTCCTAATACTGAGAACTGAAAACAATTTTTCAAACACATTTCTACCGACATTTGAATGCTCATCAATGAGGGATAAAAAATGAGCAAAGTTACTGTTGGGTTCTCCACCTTACCTTAACTATAGGGGTCGTTCTTCATGGACCCCCAGCATCATGAAGTGTTTGCACTATTGGCACAATAATCCCAGTACAATAATGATCGACAGGTGATGATGAAGACAGAAGGTTCGGCCGACATAGGGTTCTGCTTTCAAATTACTACAGTCATTTGTGAGGAAACCATTTCTTCAGGATCCCAACAGCGCACAGGGGGGGGCCATAGAAGGGACCCCTAAAGTTAAGGAAAGGGGAGCCAGCCGGATGCTCATTACTCTGTATTTTCAAACCAAAAGTTGGAAATGTCCTCTCAGAATTTTAGCAAAAATGTTTTACTTTGTGTCATTTTTTTTCTTCTTCTAGCACATATTGTGTATTAAATATTATTATTAATAATCATTAGGTACACAATTTATAATATTTTATTAACACTTACTGTGTGAACAGTTTTATCTGTCCCCTTCTGGCTATTAATGCTGCCAATCTCAGTCTGAGAACCAGAATTGGAAACACCCTCAAAGTATCTCCTAAATGAAAGGAGAAAACGTGATGTTACCATGACAACTGCGCACAGTGAGAAACCGAAACCCAACGCATTGTACCACATGATGAGGTAAGACGGGATGTTACCATGACAACTGCGCACAGTGAGAAACCGAAACCCAACGCATTGTACCACATGATGAGGTAAAACGTGATGTTACCACGACAACTGCGCACAGTGGGAAACCGAAACCCAACGCATTGTACCACATGATGAGGTAAGACGGGATGTTACCATGACAACTGCGCACAGCGAGAGACTGAAACCCAACGCATTGTACCACATGATGAGGTAAGACGTGATGTTACCATGACAACTGCGCACAGCGACAGACTGAAACCCAACGCATTGTACCACATGATGAGGTAAGACGTGATGTTACCATGACAACTGCGCACAGCGAGAGACCGAAACCCAACGCATTGTACCACATGATGAGGTAAGACGTGATGTTACCATGACAACTGCGCACAGCGAGAGACCGAAACCCAACGCATTGTACCACATGATGAGGTAAGACGTGATGTTACCATGACAACTGCGCACAGCGAGAGACCGAAACCCAACGCATTGTACCACATGATGAGGTAAGACGTGATGTTACCATGACAACTGCGCACAGCGAGAGACTGAAACCCAACGCATTGTACCACATGATGAGGTAAGACACTATGGTTTCATTACCATTCACTTACTGACTTGGACCTTTTTGATTTTTAATACATTGTTAGCTAGGGTACAGGAATCTTTTATGGGTACACTACTTTTACAGACTACTACAACTGGATCTCCTGTAAATTTATGTCACACCCCTAATTTCTCAAATGTAATTAAGTATGAAAATAAATGAACGGCTTCACTCGACTAGTACAAGCACAGAATTCACTGTCCCATTATCACAGATTTCCTTAGGTGACTGAAGTTTGGGGAAAGCACCTGACAAATGTGTTAATGTCACTTGAAACGCGTAGGGTCCTGATGCTGAGGGGTATCATAGGGTGATTTCTCCTTACCTCAGTGTGGGCTTTGGGGTACTTATGACACTGTCATCGTCCTCTATGTCAAATCCACTCTCGCTGTTATTACACTCATCCAAACTATCGTACAAGAGACCAAGCTCCTCGTCTTCCTCCTGTTCCCGACATGTGCGCTCTGCGTCTAAAGGCTGAGAGAGGAGAGAATGAGTCCCAGTACAGGCTACGTGCATAGAGACAATGTACATAGTGGTGCACGGATGTATCTTATATAAGGATGTAAGAATACTGGTACGGAACAGTACAATACAGTGACACAATGGGTCTGACTCATGTTCGGATGTAGGTCCATCTGTGCAGCATACCTTGTATGAAAAGGCTCTACACATGGCCAGACTATAGGATATAGTATCTAGTCTCTTATCATCCTCCTCTACCTCCTGTACCTATCATCTAGTCCTCTTACACCCTCACACATCAGTCTTCTCTCTAACATCTGTGATCTCTCTCTCTCTACTTGAATCTCTCCATCATTATTCCAGCACGCAGTGATTACTCCTATTCTTAAAAAGCAATTCTGGGACAAACTCTCTCCAATTACTGTCCCATCTGTCCTACCCCCTACCCCAAACTTCTTGCAAGATTTGCCTACACTCACCTTACACTACACATTGGGCCCACTTCATTAAGGCATTTGTTACCAACAGTTACATCTCTATTCTTTTATATATATAATAAACACTACCTGCCTAGGTGTTATGCTGGGTACACAGCCAATTATCTGCCCAAACAGACGATAAACGACTGATTGGGCTGATATCACAGTAGTGTGTACCTTGGAGCGATGAACGATCATCAGTAAAAGCACAGAGCATGATTTGATCTGATTGGTCGTCCTGTTTTAAAATTCCGTTCAGTTATGGAAAAATTGTTGGTGTTCTGCACTCTGTTCCTTAGTTCCTCACATCCAATCTGTATCTAAATCCTTTTACACACATCTAAGAAACATTTCCTGAGTATACAATTTATTGTGAATGCATCGGTTAGACTGATTTTCCTCGCACAACTTTCTGTTTTTTACCAAATCCAACATAAAATACATCTACTAACATACAAAGCCAAATGCAAAACTGCAGCAACATACATCTCCTCCCTTGTCCCCCATCCACACTCATCACTTGCTCCCACTACCGATTAGTAACCCCAATACAGAACGTTTGTCCCACTGTGGGGAATTCAATCCCTCGCACAATAAGACTTTCCCGGCCTCCAAACCTTCTAACGTTCTCTGAAATCTCACCTCTCCAAGCAGCTTATCAATTCCCGAACCTTAGGCTAATCTACATGGTTACCCCCACCTCTATCCTATTTCACCCAATTACCGCCAGCCCATCCCCCCCCCCCCCCCCCCGCCTCTGCACAGTTATTTTTTTTGCTAACATAAAACATACATGTGATCACTTTCTATACTCAAACAACCCTCTGTCCAGCAGCCCGACATACTGTGTGACTGGATCATGCAGCCACTAAGCACATCTGGCTGGACCCATATGTAGCACTAGACCTCCTATTGTCCTATAGATTGTAAGCTTGTGACCAAGCCCTCTTACCTGTTTGTCTATAACACCCAGTAATGTTTTATTGCTGTGTTCCCAATCGTAAAGAGCTACAGAATATGCTGGAGCTATACAAATAAATGCTAATAAATAGATAAAGAATAAACCACATGGAGAGACAATGTGAGGAGTGTATTATATATAAATATAAGAGTGGGTGGTATAAAGTAATTATTTCAGGAAGACTCACATCATCATTAACTTTGAACCTCTTCAATAATGACACAAATTTCTGCTTAAAATTTGGCTGTAAAGGAAAAATGAGATAATTACAGGTCTGCTAAATACAAATATACAGTAATGTACATACTACATACACAGCCACACGCTGCGCACACACACAGTAATGTACATACTACATACACGCCACACGCTGTGCACACACATTAATACATACTACATACACAGCCACACGCTGCGCACACACACAGTAATGTACATACTACATACACAGCCACACGCTGCATTCACATACAGTAATGTACATACTACATACACGGCCACACGCTGCGCACACACAGTAATGTACATACTACATACACGGCCACACGCTGCCTTCACATACAGTAATGTACATACTACATACACGGCCACACGCTGCCTTCACATACAGTAATGTACATACTACATACACGGCCACACGCTGCGCACACACAGTAATGTACATACTACATACACGGCCACACACACATACAGTAATGTACATACTACATACACAGCCACACGCTGCATTCACATACAGTAATGTACATACTACATACACGGCCACACGCTGCATTCACACACAGTAATGTACATACTACATACACGGCCACACGCTGCCTTCACATACAGTAATGTACATACTACATACACGGCCACACGCTGCGCACACACAGTAATGTACATACTACATACACGGCCACACGCTGCACACACACAGTAATGTACATACTACATACACGGCCACACACACATACAGTAATGTACATACTACATACACAGCCACACGCTGCATTCACATACAGTAATGTACATACTACATACACGGCCACACGCTGCATTCACACACAGTAATGTACATACTACATACACGGCCACACGCTGCATTCACATACAGTAATGTACATACTACATACACGGCCACACGCTGCATTCACATACAGTAATGTACATACTACATACACGGCCACACGCTGCATTCACACACAGTAATGTACATACTACATACACGGCCACACGCTGCGCACACACAGTAATGTACATACTACATACACGGCCACACACACATACAGTAATGTACATACTACATACACAGCCACACGCTGCATTCACATACAGTAATGTACATACTACATACACGGCCACACGCTGCATTCACACACAGTAATGTACATACTACATACACAGCCACACGCTGCATTCACACACAGTAATGTACATACCACATACACGGCCACACGCTGCGCACACACACAGTAATGTACATACTACATACACAGCCACACGCTGCATTCACACACAGTAATGTACATACTACATACACGGCCACACACACACACAGTAATGTACATACTACATACACGGCCACACGCTGCACACACACACAGTAATGTACATACTACATACACGGCCACACGCTGCACACACACAGTAATGTACATACTACATACACGGCCACACGCTGCACACACATACAGTAATGTACATACTACATACACAGCCACACGCTGCACACACACACAGTAATGTACATACTACATACACAGCCACACGCTGCGCACACACACAGTAATGTACATACTACATACACAGCCACACGCTGCGCACACACACAGTAATGTACATACTACATACACAGCCACACGCTGCGCACACACACAGTAATGTACATACTACATACACAGCCACACGCTGCGCACACACACAGTAATGTACATACTACATACACAGCCACACACTGCACACACACACAGTAATGTACATACTACATACACAGCCACACGCTGCATTCACACACAGTAATGTACATACCACATACACGGCCACACGCTGCGCACACACACAGTAATGTACATACTACATACACAGCCACACGCTGCATTCACACACAGTAATGTACATACTACATACACGGCCACACACACACACAGTAATGTACATACTACATACACGGCCACACGCTGCACACACACACAGTAATGTACATACTACATACACGGCCACACGCTGCACACACACAGTAATGTACATACTACATACACGGCCACACGCTGCACACACATACAGTAATGTACATACTACATACACAGCCACACGCTGCACACACACACAGTAATGTACATACTACATACACAGCCACACGCTGCGCACACACACAGTAATGTACATACTACATACACAGCCACACGCTGCGCACACACACAGTAATGTACATACTACATACACAGCCACACGCTGCGCACACACACAGTAATGTACATACTACATACACGGCCACACGCTGCGCACACACACAGTAATGTACATACTACATACACAGCCACACGCTGCGCACACACACAGTAATGTACATACTACATACACAGCCACACGCTGCGCACACACACAGTAATGTACATACTACATACACGGCCACACGCTGCACACACACAGTAATGTACATACTACATACACAGCCACACGCTGCGCACACACACAGTAATGTACATACTACATACACAGCCACACGCTGCGCACACATACAGTAATGTACATACTACATACACGGCCACACGCTGCCTTCACATACAGTAATGTACATACTACATACACGGCCACACGCTGCACACACCTTAATACATACTACATACACAGCCACACGCTGCACACACATACAGTAATGTACATACTACATACACGGCCACACGCTGCCTTCACATACAGTAATGTACATACTACATACACGGCCACACGCTGCACACACCTTAATACATACTACATACACAGCCACACGCTGCGCACACACACAGTAATGTACATACTACATACACAGCCACACGCTGCACACACACACAGTAATGTACATACTACATACACGGCCACACGCTGCACACACACACAGTAATGTACATACTACATACACAGTCACACGCTGCACACACACAGTAATGTACATATTACATACACAGTCACACGCTGCGCACACACACAGTAATGTACATACTACATACACAGCCACACGCTGTGCACACATACAGTAATGTACATACTACATACACAGCCACACGCTGCATACACATACAGTAATGTACATACTACATACACAGCCACACGCTGCGCACACACACAGTAATGTACATACTACATACACAGCCACACGCTGCACACACACACAGTAATGTACATACTACATACACAGCCACACGCTGTGCACACACACAGTAATGTACATACTACATACACAGCCACACGCTGCGCACACATACAGTAATGTACATACTACATACACGGCCACACGCTGCCTTCACATACAGTAATGTACATACTACATACACGGCCACACGCTGCACACACCTTAATACATACTACATACACAGCCACACGCTGCGCACACACACAGTAATGTACATACTACATACACGGCCACACGCTGCCTTCACATACAGTAATGTACATACTACATACACGGCCACACGCTGCACACACCTTAATACATACTACATACACAGCCACACGCTGCACACACACACAGTAATGTACATACTACATACACAGCCACACGCTGCACACACATACAGTAATGTACATACTACATACACGGCCACACGCTGCCTTCACATACAGTAATGTACATACTACATACACGGCCACACGCTGCACACACCTTAATACATACTACATACACAGCCACACGCTGCGCACACACACAGTAATGTACATACTACATACACAGCCACACGCTGCACACACACACAGTAATGTACATACTACATACACAGCCACACGCTGTGCACACATACAGTAATGTACATACTACATACACAGCCACACGCTGCACACACACACAGTAATGTACATACTACATACACAGCCACACGCTGCACACACATACAGTAATGTACATACTACATACACAGCCACACGCTGCACACACATACAGTAATGTACATACTACATACACAGCCACACGCTGCACACACATACAGTAATGTACATACTACATACACAGCCACACGCTGCACACACATACAGTAATGTACATACTACATACACAGCCACACGCTGCACACACATACAGTAATGTACATACTACATACACAGCCACACGCTGCGCACACACACAGTAATGTACATACTACATACACAGCCACACGCTGCGCACACACAGTAATGTACATACTACATACACAGCCACACGCTGCGCACACACATACAGTAATGTACATACTACATACACGGCCACACGCTGCACACACACACAGTAATGTACATACTACATACACGGCCACACGCTGCACACACACACAGTAATGTACATACTACATACACAGCCACACGCTGCGCACACACAGTAATGTACATACTACATACACAGCCACACGCTGCGCACACACATACAGTAATGTACATACTACATACACAGCCACACGCTGCGCACACACATACAGTAATGTACATACTACATACACGGCCACACGCTGCATACACCTTAATACATACTACATACACAGCCACACGCTGCGTACACACAGTAATGTACATACTACATACACAGCCACACGCTGCACACACATACAGTAATGTACATACTACATACACGGCCACACGCTGCACACACACACAGTAATGTACATACTACATACACAGCCACACGCTGCACACACACACAGTAATGTACATACTACATACACAGCCACACGCTGCACACACATACAGTAATGTACATACTACATACACAGCCACACGCTGCATACACATACAGTAATGAACATACTACATACACGGCCACACGCTGCACACACACATATAGTAATGTACATACTACATACACGGCCACACGCTGCACACACACACAGTAATGTACATACTACATACACGGCCACACGCTGCACACACACACAGTAATGTACATACTACATACACGGCCACACGCTGCGCACACACACACACAGTAATGTACATACTACACACAGCCACCCGCTGCACACACACATATAGTAATGTACATACTACATACACGGCCACACGCTGCACACACACACAGTAATGTACATACTACATACACGGCCACACGCTGCACACACATACAGTAATGTACATACTACATACACGGCCACACGCTGCATACACACACAGTAATGTACATACTACATACACGGCCACACGCTGCATACACACACAGTCATGTACATACTACATACACAGCCACACACACATACAGTAATGTACATACTACATACACGGCCACACGCTGCCTTCACATACAGTAATGTACATACTACATACACGGCCACACGCTGCGCACACATACAGTAATGTACATACTACATACACGGCCACACGCTGCCTTCACATACAGTAATGTACATACTACATACACGGCCACACGCTGCACACACCTTAATACATACTACATACACAGCCACACGCTGCACACACACACAGTAATGTACATACTACATACACAGCCACACGCTGCGCACACATACAGTAATGTACATACTACATACACGGCCACACGCTGCCTTCACATACAGTAATGTACATACTACATACACGGCCACACGCTGCCTTCACATACAGTAATGTACATACTACATACACAGCCACACGCTGCACACACACACAGTAATGTACATACTACATACACAGCCACACGCTGCACACACATACAGTAATGTACATACTACATACACGGCCACACGCTGCCTTCACATACAGTAATGTACATACTACATACACAGCCACACGCTGCGCACACACACAGTAATGTACATACTACATACACAGCCACACGCTGTGCACACATACAGTAATGTACATACTACATACACAGCCACACGCTGCACACACATACAGTAATGTACATACTACATACACAGCCACACGCTGCATACACATACAGTAATGAACATACTACATACACGGCCACACGCTGCACACACACATATAGTAATGTACATACTACATACACGGCCACACGCTGCACACACACACAGTAATGTACATACTACATACACGGCCACACGCTGCACACACACACAGTAATGTACATACTACATACACGGCCACACGCTGCGCACACACACACACAGTAATGTACATACTACACACAGCCACCCGCTGCACACACACATATAGTAATGTACATACTACATACACGGCCACACGCTGCACACACACACAGTAATGTACATACTACATACACGGCCACACGCTGCACACACATACAGTAATGTACATACTACATACACGGCCACACGCTGCATACACACACAGTAATGTACATACTACATACACGGCCACACGCTGCATACACACACAGTCATGTACATACTACATACACAGCCACACACACATACAGTAATGTACATACTACATACACGGCCACACGCTGCCTTCACATACAGTAATGTACATACTACATACACGGCCACACGCTGCGCACACATACAGTAATGTACATACTACATACACGGCCACACGCTGCCTTCACATACAGTAATGTACATACTACATACACGGCCACACGCTGCACACACCTTAATACATACTACATACACAGCCACACGCTGCACACACACACAGTAATGTACATACTACATACACAGCCACACGCTGCGCACACATACAGTAATGTACATACTACATACACGGCCACACGCTGCCTTCACATACAGTAATGTACATACTACATACACGGCCACACGCTGCCTTCACATACAGTAATGTACATACTACATACACAGCCACACGCTGCACACACACACAGTAATGTACATACTACATACACAGCCACACGCTGCACACACATACAGTAATGTACATACTACATACACGGCCACACGCTGCCTTCACATACAGTAATGTACATACTACATACACAGCCACACGCTGCGCACACACACAGTAATGTACATACTACATACACAGCCACACGCTGTGCACACATACAGTAATGTACATACTACATACACAGCCACACGCTGCACACACACAGTAATGTACATACTACATACACAGCCACACGCTGCACACACACACAGTAATGTACATACTACATACACAGCCACACGCTGTGCACACATACAGTAATGTACATACTACATACACAGCCACACGCTGCATACACATACAGTAATGTACATACTACATACACAGCCACACGCTGCACACATACAGTAATGTACATACTACATACACAGCCACACGCTGCACACACACACAGTAATGTACATACTACATACACAGCCACACGCTGTGCACACATACAGTAATGTACATACTACATACACAGCCACACGCTGCGCACACACACAGTAATGTACATACTACATACACAGCCACACGCTGCATACACATACAGTAATGTACATACTACATACACAGCCACACGCTGCACACACACACAGTAATGTACATACTACATACACAGCCACACGCTGTGCACACACACAGTAATGTACATACTACATACACAGCCACACGCTGCCTGCGCACACATACAGTAATGTACATACTACATACACGGCCACACGCTGCATACACATACAGTAATGTACATACTACATACACAGCCACACGCTGTGCACACACACAGTAATGTACATACTACATACACAGCCACACGCTGCGCACACATACAGTAATGTACATACTACATACACGGCCACACGCTGCGCACACATACAGTAATGTACATACTACATACACAGCCACACTCTGCATACACATACAGTAATGTACATACTACATACACAGCCACACGCTGCACACATACAGTAATGTACATACTACATACACAGCCACACGCTGCACACACACACAGTAATGTACATACTACATACACAGCCACACGCTGTGCACACACACAGTAATGTACATACTACATACACAGCCACACGCTGCGCACACATACAGTAATGTACATACTACATACACAGCCACACACTGTGCACACACACAGTAATGTACATACTACATACACAGCCACACGCTGCGCACACATACAGTAATGTACATACTACATACACAGCCACACGCTGCGCACACACAGTAATGTACATACTACATACACGGCCACACGCTGTGCACACACACAGTAATGTACATACTACATACACAGCCACACGCTGTGCACACACACAGTAATGTACATACTACATACACAGCCACACGCTGCGCACACACACAGTAATGTACATACTACATACACAGCCACACGCTGTGCACACATACAGTAATGTACATACTACATACACAGCCACACGCTGCACACACACACAGTAATGTACATACTACATACACAGCCACACGCTGTGCACACACACAGTAATGTACATACTACATACACAGCCACACGCTGCGCACACATACAGTAATGTACATACTACATACACGGCCACACGCTGCCTTCACATACAGTAATGTACATACTACATACACGGCCACACGCTGCACACACCTTAATACATACTACATACACAGCCACACGCTGCGCACACACACAGTAATGTACATACTACATACACGGCCACACGCTGCCTTCACATACAGTAATGTACATACTACATACACGGCCACACGCTGCACACACCTTAATACATACTACATACACAGCCACACGCTGCACACACACACAGTAATGTACATACTACATACACAGCCACACGCTGCACACACATACAGTAATGTACATACTACATACACGGCCACACGCTGCCTTCACATACAGTAATGTACATACTACATACACGGCCACACGCTGCACACACCTTAATACATACTACATACACAGCCACACGCTGCGCACACACACAGTAATGTACATACTACATACACAGCCACACGCTGCGCACACATACAGTAATGTACATACTACATACACAGCCACACGCTGCGCACACATACAGTAATGTACATACTACATACACAGCCACACGCTGCACACACATACAGTAATGTACATACTACATACACAGCCACACGCTGCACACACACAGTAATGTACATACTACATACACAGCCACACGCTGCACACACATACAGTAATGTACATACTACATACACAGCCACACGCTGCACACACATACAGTAATGTACATACTACATACACAGCCACACGCTGCACACACATACAGTAATGTACATACTACATACACAGCCACACGCTGCACACACATACAGTAATGTACATACTACATACACAGCCACACGCTGCACACACATACAGTAATGTACATACTACATACACAGCCACACGCTGCACACACATACAGTAATGTACATACTACATACACAGCCACACGCTGCGCACACACACAGTAATGTACATACTACATACACAGCCACACGCTGCGCACACACAGTAATGTACATACTACATACACAGCCACACGCTGCGCACACACATACAGTAATGTACATACTACATACACGGCCACACGCTGCACACACACACAGTAATGTACATACTACATACACAGCCACACGCTGCACACACACACAGTAATGTACATACTACATACACAGCCACACGCTGCGCACACACATACAGTAATGTACATACTACATACACAGCCACACGCTGCGCACACACATACAGTAATGTACATACTACATACACGGCCACACGCTGCATACACCTTAATACATACTACATACACAGCCACACGCTGCGCACACACAGTAATGTACATACTACATACACAGCCACACGCTGCACACACATACAGTAATGTACATACTACATACACAGCCACACGCTGCACACACATACAGTAATGTACATACTACATACACAGCCACACGCTGCACACACATACAGTAATGTACATACTACATACACAGCCACACGCTGCACACACACACAGTAATGTACATACTACATACACAGCCACACGCTGCACACACACACAGTAATGTACATACTACATACACGGCCACACGCTGCATACACATACAGTCATGTACATACTACATACACAGCCACACGCTGCACACACACACAGTAATGTACATACTACATACACAGCCACACGCTGCACACACATACAGTAATGTACATACTACATACACAGCCACACGCTGCACACACATACAGTAATGTACATACTACATACACGGCCACACGCTGCATACACATACAGTCATGTACATACTACATACACAGCCACACGCTGCACACACACACAGTAATGTACATACTACATACACAGCCACACGCTGCACACACATACAGTAATGTACATACTACATACACAGCCACACGCTGCATACACATACAGTAATGAACATACTACATACACGGCCACACGCTGCACACACATACACTAATGTACATACTACACACAGCCACCCGCTGCACACACACACTGCACACACACATATAGTAATGTACATACTACATACACGGCCACACGCTGCACACACACACAGTAATGTACATACTACATACACGGCCACACGCTGCACACACACACAGTAATGTACATACTACATACACGGCCACACGCTGCGCACACACACAGTAATGTACATACTACATACACGGCCACACGCTGCATACACACACAGTAATGTACATACTACATACACGGCCACACGCTGCATACACACACAGTCATGTACATACTACATACACAGCCACACACACATACAGTAATGTACATACTACATACACGGCCACACGCTGCACACACATACAGTAATGTACATACTACATACACGGCCACATGCTGCAGACACACATACAGTAATGTACACACTACATACACGGCCACACACTGCACGCACACTGCCCACACACATATAGTAATGTACATACTACATACACGGCCACACACTGCTCACACATATAGTAATGTACATACTACATACACAGCCACACGCTGCGCACACACACAGTAATGTACATACTACATACACGGCCACACGCTGCACACACACACACACAGTAAAGGGCCACACACTGCACGCACACTGCACACACACATATAGTAATGTACATACTACATACATGGCCACACGCTGCATACACATACAGTAATGAACATACTACATATGCTGACGACATTCAACTCTACACCTCTTCTCCTGATCTTTCTTCCACCCTCCTCTCTCGTATATCTGACTGCCTCTCCGCCATCTCCTCCTGGATGTCCGAGCGTTTTCACAAAATGAATATCTCGAAGACGGAAATCATTGTCTTTCCTCCGTCCAGACTCCCATCCCACCACGACCTCTCTATTGTCGTCAACAACACCACCATCTCCTCTGTCACCCAACTCCGCTGCCTGGGTGTCACCCTCGACTCCTCTCTCTCTTTTGCCCCCATATTCATGCCCTTGCCCAAGCCTGTCGTTTTCAACTATGCAACATCGCCCACATCCGTCCCTTTCTCTCTCAAAATGCCACTAAGACTATCATCCACGCACTCATCATCTCCCGCCTGAATTACTGCAACCTCCTCCTCACTGGCCTCCCCCACTCCCATCTCTCCCCCCTCCGCTCTATACTCAATGCGGCCGCAAGACTCATCTTCCTCTCACGCCGCTCCTCCTCTGCCTCCCCTCTCTGCCTCGCCTTACACTGGCTCCCCTTCCCCTACAGAATCCTTTTCAAACTCCTCACCACCACTTACAAGGCTCTCTCCAACTCTACTGCCCCTTATATCTCTAGCCTTCTCTCCATTCACACTCCTGCCCGCTCCCTGCGCTCGGCCAACGATTGACGCCTCTCCTCAACTCTTATCACCTCTTCCCACTCCAGAATCCAAGACTTTTCCCGTGCAGCCCCCCTTCTCTGGAACAACCTCCCTCGTTCCATCCGCCTCTCTCCAACTCTGTGCTCCTTCAAACGTGCACTGAAAACCCACCTCTTCCTCAAAGCCTACCAACCATCTACTTAACCCCGCCTCTCGCTCTCAACATGCTCTCCCCCTTACCTTTCTGGCTCCCCCTGTGCCTGTTCTGTTCTCCCTCCCTTAGGATGTAAGCTCACCTGAGCAGGGCCCTCTTCCCTCCTGTCTCCCTACCTGTTCTTCTGCTCCGTTTTTTGCATAAACCTGCCTGGGGTTCTGAAGTATTGGTATTTTGTTTATTGTTTTGTACTGCTTCACCCTGTATAGTCGACTGTTTTGTACTGTGTACGGCGCCGCGGAAACCTTGTGGCGCCTAACAAATAAAGGATAATAATAATAATACACGGCCCCACGCTGTGCACACACATTAATACATACTACATACACGGCCACATGCTGTGCACACACATTAATGCATACTACATACACAATTACACTACATCCATCACACCGGAACTACACTACATGCATCACACAACAACTACACTACATCCATCACACGACAACTACACTACATCCATCACACGACAACTACACTACATCCATCACACGACAACTACACTACATCCATCACACGACAACTACACTACATCCATCACACGACAACTACACTACATCCATCACACTACAACTACACTACATCCATCACACCGCCATTACACTACATTTGTCACACTGCAACTACACTACATCTGTCATACAACAACCAGATACATCTGCATGCGTGTCAGACAAGTACAGGGTCTCATTTTAAAACACATACATGTTATATAATTACCTGTCGGCTGAGTGATGTGCTGCGCATCAACTTCCTGCCGAGCTTCTTCGGCCTCCTAATCTCATCCTCTTCATCATCGACGTCCTGGTCAGAGTAAAGCAGCCCGGTTATACCACCACTAACACCGTACAAACCCCCGAACAGAACTCTCACCCAAACACATTACCAGTGACTCTGCATCTACCATGAATACATCTAATGATTGTTATTAAAGAATGATGAGTATGTATTACCTAGTCATGACCATAATCCTGGTGTACTTGATGAATCTATTATTTTATAAGATGCCCCATGTTATGAGAACATATTACAGGGAACATTGTACAGATATTGTTGTGATTTCATATGATGTTTCTTATAGTTTAATGAGCTTGTAGTGGGACAGGACGCCAGGTTCTCAGAACACACCCGGTCTTATTCTTTGGTCAATATATACAGAAAGATGATGGATGACAGATAAATAAATAACACTGAAGCTTATTGGATCTCATCTCACCAAACAATCATGTAAATTGGATGCTGGACCACATTAGGTTGATGTGACATCCTGACCTCTAAGTCTGATGATTATAGAGAGCACACACTGGGAGAGCATTTGTGTGACGTCCAGACGCATCTTCATCATCATCATTTATTTATAAAGCGCCACTAATTCCGCAGCGCTGTACAGAGAACTCACATCAGTCCCTGCCCCATTGGGGCTTACAGTCTAAATTCCCTAACATGCACACACACACACAGACAGACAAACACACACACACACACACACACACACACAGACTAGGGTCAATTTTGTGAGCAGCCAATTAACCTATCAGTATGTTTTTGGAGTGTGGGAGGAAACCGGAGCACCTGGAGGAAACCCACGCAAACACGGGGAGAACATACAAAACTCCTCACAGATAAGGCCATGATTGGGAATTGAACTCATGACCCCAGTGCTGTAAGGCATAAGTGCTAACCACTACGCCACCGTGCTGCCACGGTGCATCTTGATACACAATTGATACACTGATATGTGTACAAGTTGTGTGAATATTTACGGCTGCAGATTCTGTCTGCTTTCAGAGGGGGATGCTGGGTGTTCATGTGAGGGTGTGTAGACGTAAGTTAGGCACAGCCTATCAGCTGAGTCTTCTTTAGAGTTACATGGATATTGATATTGTTAGCTATGAAGAGAACATTTTGCACCTACATAAACAGAGTGCATGTTTTGGAGTTAATAATGATGATTGATTCCCATGCTAGATATAGGATGCCTGCAACGCAGAATACAGATATGGAACAATCAGGTGAAGAGTCTTCCAATAGCACATTATTTTCAGATCCCAACCTACCGTTCTGCTGCATCCACATCAAGTTGGTGGTAAACTGCAACTATTGTGAATACCTGGGATTATCTGTCTCTCACCTGCCCCTGCCCTTCATCGCTGCCTTCTGGCTCAGAGGAATAACTGTCCTCATCATCCTCCTCCTCCCAGTAGTGGTCAGTATCTGCAAAACAGCAACTTGTATAGTTAGTACTGGGGTGTGCTGGAATTAGGTGATTAACCTTCCATGGAGGTCTGAGAGGCAGAAAATGTCACTTGTTAAGTCTATTTTCATAGGGTTTTATTGTCCAGGCTTGTGGAAAGTATCCTGCGACTGTGTAACAAAGTGTATTAACAGGTATGAAAATAATGAGTTGAGATCCCAGTTACAACTGCCCATCATTCTCCTGGACCCAAGTGTTAGCAGTCGCGGCGGTGCCCGCGGCCACCGCGGCCACCGCGACTCTCTGGGGTCCCCTGCTGGCGTCCCTGCCATCGCTATGACGACCGGGACGTCACTTACGGTTTCCGCGTCCCGGTTGCCTGGGCAACAATCGGGATGCTCCAGGCTCCCTGTCGCGGCACCCGGCCAGCTGGACAATAGGCGGGCGCGCGCGCAGTGCTAATTAGGCGATAGCCAATCATGGCTATCTAGGTGTTTAGGAGGCAGTGTTTATGGGTGGATTATATATTATGCAGCTGAACACTGCATTACTATTGGCCACCAGCAACACTATCTATTAGGCCACTCTTCTGAATACTTGTAAGGGCTCTTCCCTGATTGGCTACTTGGACTATTTAAGGCAGTGAGGACTGAGCCTCACTGCCCGTTATAGCGTTCTGTTTACAGTTCTGCTGCTTGCTACTTTATCTCTGTGCTTGGTGTTTAACCTCAGATAGATATCCCGTGTATGACCCTTGCTTGTTCCTGGACTTTGAACCTGTGCTTCTGACCCTGACCAATTGCCTGAACCCGGATTTTGCTTCTCTGCTAGTGCCCCTGATCTTTCGCCTGTCCCTGGATTCCGAACCTGTGCCTGTGACCTCTGACCTTGGTTTGTTCTGTGGATATCCTGTCTGCTGCCGGCACCAACCCTGCCTGAACCCCTCGCTGCTGTCTGCCATAACACTCTATCCCTGGGTTCTCCTTAGCCGGTACACAACTCTCGACCCTCTGTTAGCCTGCGGCCAAGTCTGTCCCCACCACTAGGAGCTCCAGTGAACACCTGGCTTTCGGAGTAGACTCCGGGTTTTGTTGTACCAGCTGGAGGAGTTCCTAACACCAAGGCTATACGTCTCAATAATGAAGCACTTAGATCTTGGTCAAAAAAGGATGAATTAACCTGTCTACATATTTGAGCAGATGTTTGTCTTCCTAATAAGGAGAAACAAGCTATTCACTAACCCCCAGTATGTAGTATAATATTGTACTCTAATTTGTATTGTAAAATAAGCTCCTGGTAAATTATATATATATATATATATATATATATAGTGCTCTATATGTCATGACTGCCCTCTTTCCCCTCTCCTTTATGTTTGCTGTATAGAGCTCTTCGCAATGTGCATCAGACAGAATTCAAAGATAAGAGGCATCACCGCATCCAGACCATCTAGAGGCCAAGTGCTTGCTCTATATGGATGACGTCACTGTCTTCTGCGCTGACCAGCGTTCAGTGACAGGACTCGCCCAGACCTGCGAAAACTTCAACCGAGCTCAAAGGGCAAAGGTCAACTGCGGGAAGTCAGAGGCAATGTTCTTCAGGTAGTGGCACGTGTCATCCCTGCTGCATTCACCTTCACAATCAAGTCAGACTTCATCAAGATTCTTGGAGTTTGGTTTAGTGGAGAGGGGGCAGCCCAGAAGTGTTGGCAAGAGAGACTGGTGACAGTCACACAGAAAGTTGGTTTGTGGAGCCTCAGAGAACTCATCACTGAAGGCAAAGCCCTCGTGCTGCGCAACGAGATCCTTCCCGTTCTGCAGTACACGGCCCAAGCTTGCCCACCTCTTGCTACTGTCTGCAAGACCATCACGAGGACAGTATTCCACTTCATCTGGGTCCAAAATGGACAGAGTGAAGTGAGCGGTTATGTACCAAAGGTGGGAAAGGGATTCCTGATATCCCCACCATGCTGCAAGCCTTCTTTGTTTGTAACTCTATCCGCAGGACTTTGATTGAAAAGAATACTCGCTCTGCTGGAAAGTCAATGTCCTGCTTTTTCCTCCTTTGGAGGATCATTGGCTGGGACAAGTGGGACAGCTTCTTTACTTACAACTGGACTACACCTTGGTTTTACCTGGATGTTGGACCATTTGTGAGGGAGCACCATCTGGAGGGATTAAACCAGACTTGTGAAAGCCAAAAACTGTCCACAAGCTCATCAGAGCTAAAGACGTCATGGAGACTGTTCCAGGGATCCCTGCGCATACAACTAAACATGTGTGGGAGAGGCTGACTAATAGACACAAAGACATTGCATGGATGGCTATCCAGGGATGTCTGCCTCTCAGGATATTCACGCACTCCCGGAACCTGTGCACATATGCCCACTGCCCCTTCTACATAACCAGAAGGGAAACAGCACAGCATATTTTTGGGACTGCCCCACTGCACAGGCACTGTTGTTGCCTTGGGACACGAACTTAAGGACTGTGTGCCCAGGAATTGCCTTTCATACCATTCTGTATTTTATGGATTATTTCCTGGAATCCACACTATTGGGGCAGTCCAGGAGGCCTGGGGCCTTATGAACTGTTTTAAGGATGCTAAGTAGCTTGCCAGGAATCGCCCCCATCTTGAAAAGGGAGAAGATGACCATCCAGGACTGTCGCAGGGTAATCCACAGCCTGCTAAGAGATATATATATATATATATATATATATATATATATATATAGATAGATATAACACCATTGACAGTCCTGAAGAAGAGGAAGACGTTTGTTGTCTCCCCTCTTCTCCTTCTCCCCGTGTGTGTTTTTCAATAGAGCTTTGGACTTGTGTCTCCACCTCCCTTACCCCCTCCAACTTATTCCCCATCACTGTTTGACGTTTTGTTGAAATGTCTTGCTTTAACTTATGCATCCACCCCCTCATCCCCACATCCATTTCTTATTTGAAACTGTTGTGTTGCTTAAGTGATGCATGGTTAGTGCAGTACTTGATGTTTAGTGTAGAATGTCATATCTTGTACCTTATGTATTGTGCTAAAAAGTTTGAATGATTATGTTTCACGGTGTACTGTGCTCCCAGCTGCGCTGCCTCACAGTACACTTGAATGTAATGTATTGTATGTTTTATGTACCTTTATACAAAATAAAGATAATTTTCAATCAAAAATATACAGTGCTCTATATATGTATAATTCATAGACTGCTTTCTGTTTTATTAGTATAAAATTACATTATCATTTTCTATTTCCTCAGAGGGACGTTTTCCCAAAGTCACACTGTTCCCCTCTCTGACATGACGCATTTCTCCACCTCTAATATTGTGTCATAAAAGTCATATTATCCTCCATCTCCTCAGACGAAGGTGTCACAGTGTTACTCTGTTCCCCTCTCTGACATTACGCATTTCTCCACCTCTAATATTGTGTCATATAAGTTACATTATCCTCCATCTCCTCAGACGGAGGTGTCACAGTGTTCTTACCCAGGCCTTTGATCTTTGGCCGTGACGCTGCAGTCACCTCCTCGTGATCAATGGGCTGGCTGGAAAGGGAGAAGACGCTGATTTCAGCCACTCGTATGGCGGGATCTTTCCTATTACTGTGTAGGTCCAGGACCTTCATCCCTTCAGTAGGACGTTGCATCACCTATACAGCAAGTAGACATCTATTAATACTAAAGCAGGCAGGTTAACTGACATGAAAGCAGTGAGCGCCTCATGTATGCATACAGTATATAGAAGTATACAGGACAGGAAGTGACTATCAGTGCCTACTATTAGTCTGTTTATACTGATACTGGATTGGACCCTGCCTACTATTAGTCTGTTTATACTGATACTGGATTGGACCCTGCCTACTATTAGTCTGTTTATACTGATACTGGATTGGACCCTGCCTACTATTAGTCTGTTTATACTGATACTGGATTGGACCCTGCCTACTATTAGTCTGTTTATACTGATACTGGATTGGACCCTGCCTAGTATTAGTCTGTTTATGCTGAGACTGGAATGGACTCCTACTGTTTTTCTCCTTCTGTCTCTCTAGACTGTTCCTCCTTTTCGTGTTGTGTACTTTTGCACACAACAGGTCTAGAGAGAGACATTAACCGTGATACCTCCTGTTCCTGTTGATTATTGTTGTGTCCAATCCTTGTCTGTCTTGTGTTTTATAACTCTCACCCTCCACCCTCTTTACAGTATTGATCCAATATACTATTTTTTATCCACTGATGTCTCATGTATATTGATTGTCCTGGTGCTAGCAGGGATTTCTAAATTCAATCCTGGGGTCTTGACAATTCTGATATAAAATCTGTGACAGTCACAAAAGAAATGTGAGGCGACTATGTAGTATATCTAATGACTGATTGTCATACATGAATTCAACAGAAAATAGCAATGTATATTGTATGCAACCTTGTAATGCAATCTCAATGTGTGCTTTGCTAGATGACATGAGTTTGAACTTATGCAAGTACCATTAATCTTTTGAAACTAGCCAGGCCCGGGATAGATAAGGGTCTTGGGGGAGTTTCAACCCAAAGTTGTAAACCATCTAGCCAGCAAGAAGGAGCAGAGGTGAGAACTCAAGGTCTTGTGAACATTGTGATCTCCAGACATCCCTAGCTCACTTTGAAGCCCTGTGACATTTGGGAGATAAATCTGTCTTTATTGACAGCTAAACTCCAAAGGGGAAGGGTGAGGGTTATGAGGAAAAAAGGGTTTAAAATCTTCTGCTCTTAGACATCAAAGCGTTAATTTCTTTGAGGGAGCCTGTGCCATTTTCCTCAATGTGTATCCTCACACGCCAAATCCTGAACTTGTAAGTAAGGACTCTGGTTTTATTTCCTATTCTATTTTCTGAAACTCTTTTGTGCAAAACCTATTATATGTCTGTTTATTACCTTTTTGTAAATAAGCCTTGGAAACATTTTTCAGATTAAACATATTTTATCTAGCGTACTCTCCGTGATTCTTTGTGAACTTACAAAGCCCAGGGAGGGTCATACTACATGTGTATGTGATTTAAGTGTGAAACATTAATAAGTAGTTCTGGTGAACGTAAGGACACCATATCATCATCATCATCATCATCATCATCATCACCATTTATTTATATAGCGCCACTGATTCCGCAGCGCTGTACAGAGAACTCACTCACATCAGTCCCTGCCCCAGTGGAGCTTACAGTCTAAATTGCCTAACATACACACACACACACAGACAGACAATCTTTTGTGGTGGCAGAAAAGGTGTATTCATTGTTAACTAACTAAGGTAGCACCAGTCACGGCCAGCTGTTCAGATTGCTGTATCTGGAACAGGCTGGGCATTTGTGAAAAATAGGTTACCCAAAAAGTAAAAAGCCAAAACACCAATTATTAAGATGTTTGTGTGATTCCTCTGCCCTAATCATACACAGTACAACTGCATGGATAATGTATTTCCCTGATGGAGACAGAAACCTGCATGTTTTACATGAAAACCACACATTACCTCCGCCATGTTAATGATGCCAATAGCCAAGGACTTGTAGCCAAGGATGGTTCGGTTCTTGTATCGTTTCCGTCTCTGTAACATGATTTGCAGATTGTTTGCGTCTCTCTTTAAGAAATGAGGATACTGGAGAAAACAGAAGACAGAGCTGACACATGTTATTACTGTGTTACATGTAGAAGGGTTCCAGACGTACAGACATGACCTATCAAAGCAGAAAGATAAGGTGCTGCACATTATACTATATACTATAATGAATATGAATAAATGAGTGAAGTTTTCATTATAATGTTATAATGTTGTGTGTATATACATATATATATATACAAACACACACACATACACCAATTAGCCACGACAGTAAAACCACTCACAAGTGAAAGGAATAACATTGACTATATCATTACAATGGCACCTGTCAAAAGGTGGGATATCTTAGGCAGCAAGTGAACAGCCAGTTCTTGAAGTTGATACATTGGAAGCAGGAAAAATGGGCAAGTGTAAGGTTCTGAGTGACTTTAACAAGGGCCAAATTGTGATGGTTAGACAAACTGGGTCAGAGAATCTCCAAAACAGCAGTTCTTGTGGGGTGATTCCAGTATGCAGTGGGTAGTACCTACCAAAAGTGGTTCAAGGAAGGACAGTCGGTGAACTGGTGACAGTGTCTTGGGTGCCCAAGGCTCACTGATGTCTTTAAAGAGCGAAGGCTAGCATGTATGGTCCACAGAAGAGCTACTGTAACGCAGATTGCTGTGAAAGTGAATGTTGGCTATGATAGAAAGGTGTCAGAACACACAGTACATTGTAGCTTGCTGCGTATGGGGTTGCGTAACTGCAGACCAGTCAGAGTATCAATGCTGATCCCTGTCCACCATTGAAAGCGCCTACAATGGGCACATGAGCGCCAGAACTGGACTATGGAGCAATGGAAACAGGTGGCCTGATTTGATGAATCACGCTTTCTTTTACATCATGTGGACGGCCGGGTGCGTAGTTTTCCTGGGGAAGAGATGGCACCAAGATGCACTATGGGAAGAAGGAAACCCGGCGGAGGCTGTGTGATGCTCTGGGCAATGTTCTGCTGGGAAAACTTGGTTCCAGGTCTTCATGCAGATGTTACTATGACACGTACCACTGACCTAAACATTGTTGCAGAACGAGTATACACCTTCATGGCAGCGGTATTCCCTGATGGCAGTGGCCTCTTTCAGCAGGATAATGCGCCCTCCACACTTCAAAAATTGTTCAGGAATGGTCTGAGGAACATGACAAAGAGTTCAAGGCATTGCCTCCAAATTCCCCAGATCTCAATCTGATCGAGCATCTGTGGGATGTGCTGGAAAAACAAGTCTGAGCCATGGAGGCCCCACCTCACACCTTACAGGACTTAAAGGATCTGCTGCTATCGTCTTGGTGCCAGATACCACAGGACACCTTCAGAGGTCTTCTGGAGCCAATGCCTCAACGGGTCAGAGCTGTTTTGACGGAACTAGTAGAACCTACACAATATTAGGCAGGTGATTTTAGTGCTGTGGCTGATCGGTGTAAGTGTACATTATATATATATATATATATATATATATATATATATATATATATATATATATATATATATACACACACATATACATACATATATATATATATATGGACAAAGGTATTTGGCCACACCTGTTAATAATTGAATTGAGGTGTTTCAATCAGACTTGTTGCCAGAGGTGTATAAAATCAAGCACCTAGTCATGCAGTCTCCATTTGCAAACATTTGTGATACAAAATTGATTGCTCTGAAGGGTTAGATTTGTATATATATACATACATACACACACATACAGAGAGAGCGAGAGAGAGAGGGGGAAAGAGATAAATCTATTTAACAAAACTGGTTTGCTATTACCTTAACCAACCCGGTCCATCGTTTTTATAGCCCTGTTAATGTTTCCCAGCTCACCAGAGTGCAAATGCTGTGTCTCATTACATGAGGATAAGGGGACACTGTAGCCATGCCTATATAAGAGACTTTTTATTCTATGTTACCTATTGTAAAATATGTTTGTTGTTATTGCAGTGATGCTGTTATATACTGTTCTCAAATTGAAGCAAGGTGGGTTATGGGTAAGGATCGGGTGGGGTACAGTTCTAGGATACAGGTGAGGGGGCTATAGCTGCATTCATCCTCCCCCTCCTTTCTCTACAGGAAGTCCTGACCAGATGGAAGATAGTTCTGGCTGAAAAAGCTTGTTAGGGATTTATACTAGTAGTATCACTTAATCATTGTGGCCTTGCCCCTTAATTAGCCTCAGTATGTCCCCATTGTCTCAGGTTGTATTCTACCAGACTCCTTGGAGTCATCGCAGCAGGGGACCAAAGGATGTGTTGGGATGAGAAGGGACAGCCCTCTAACAGTCCCTTTTGACAAAAAGCCACTCTCAGAGGATCCCATTATCAAAGCTCACCCCTGACCCAGCCCCTGGAGCATTGAAAAACTACAGGATATAGCGGACAGAGTGACAAACAGAGGAATTTGTGTCTTTTATTGATTTGATCCAGGGAAGACCTCCAACATTGAGGTCTAGGCTTCTGCTGGACTGAGCATCCTGCTGGTGCATCTGCAGCTCAGAAGTTCTCAATGGGTTTGGATTCTGCAAATCAGGACATCCAGGTGACCATAATTGGGGTAAGTAAGGGACAGACAATGTAATCCTGCTTGACATTTATTTACGGTTTGTATATAGTATTCTAGTGAATGTTTTATTCACAATAAATGTACTGTTGTACTTTTCTAACTGCATTTGCCTGAGTGACTATAAGGACCCTAGAAGGTACTGGGTAGGCTTCCCTGGCATAGTAAGGCACCCCTGTGTATAATTGCGCCAGATTGCTGTAATAGTTTCTAACTGCATGTTTATTTTTTATGAATCTTGCAGAGCATAACAAGTAGGACCAAACAAAGTCAATATCCAACTTTAATATGAAACTTCTTTTAAACGCACCCTCTATCACAGGCCTGGCAAGCCTGTGGCTCTCCATATGTTGTGAAACTACAATTTCCTGCGTACCCTGCCAGCTATTGGCTGGTTCTCTGCTGCCAGAGCATGCTGGGGTTTGTAGGATAACAACACCTGGAGAGCCACAGATTGGCCAGGCTTGCTCTATCAAACGCAGATACATTTTCAGGAAGTTGGATGGGTTATAAATTAGGCATTTGTAACATGAAATGTCTCTTAGCTGTTCGATAGACCCCTGACAGATATTTCTCTTTGGGCCATAGTACTATATTGACTCTGATATTCACCTTGTCTGATGCTTTAATTATAATGTCGTCCCAGCTTTTGAGATCTTTTAATGCTATTTGTTCCTTTATATTCAAATTTCTCTATACCTGTGAGATTAAATGATACATACACTGAGGGAAGACTGAGAAGTCAGGGGGAAAAAATGATTTCCTTGAGGACTGGTCTGTATGTCACGCTAAATTTATCCTTTCTATTCAGAATAATCGATTGTTTTAACTGCTCTAAGAATTGAAGTGTCTGAGGCATGGCTTGGCCTGGCATGCAGTAAGTTGCATGGCGCATGCTCTCTTGCAAAAATACTGACTTTTGTGATTGTTCTCTCGCCCATGATTTACCTATCACTTTTCGCATACCCACCGGCCCCTATCACCTCTCACAAATCCTACTATTTTTACCTACTCTCTCCCCTCCTATTCCCACTTCCCACTCAGGCACTCTCGCACCCACCTTTCTACCAATCCCAATACACCCCCCTTTATTATCCCTTTACTGCCACAAAACTGGAACCACTAACACTTATTCCTACCCATCACCCCCCCATAGACACATAATACTCCTACCTACATACACCAAACATACTACACCACCCACTCACACCCAACATCCCTATCCACACCCAACTCATCCACTTATCTCCCCATTTCCAGTTCATCACTTTTACCATACCTTCCTGCCATAACATACACACCCCTTCTGCCCATATTCATCACTCTCGCCCACTCCCTATCCCCTACAATAAAGACTTTAGAGCTCCCCCCACCCATAGTATTCTAATACAATCCTCCACCACAAACCTCGCTCACCTACAACTCATGCTTCCAAGCTCAATGCCTGAAGACAACCTTGATTCCACGAACCACAACCCCAACTACAAGGACAACAGATGCGAAACCACAGCACGGCTGCCCCCTACAGCCTGTGCTACTAGGTTACGCAAAGATAAGTACCTGATAGATAATTTGCCTGTTATACTCCTAGTTGTGTACATCCCTCCAACTTTCCAAGGTACTCCAGAAGGCCTCCAAATTTATCACTCTTTCACCGCATGCTCTTGTAGTGTGCATGGGCAAATTTAATGCAAATTTAATGCAGTTAAGGACGTCAGCCTTGACAGGTGGAGGGAGACGTCCTAGGTAGTAAGTAGGGGTCCTTCCCCCTTTGCCAAATTAGTAGCAGACTTAGGCCCGATGAATATTTTGAGGGCTCGTTTCCCATTTCATCGAGTGTTCTCCTGTTACTCCTCCTCTCATCACACCTTCTCCCGCATAGACAGCTTTGATCTTCAATAGACTGGCCCCCCTGATTCGTGAAATTCGCTATCTTCCAAGGGGACTATCTGACCCCTGCCCGGTACTACTGGTCGCTGCTCTTCCCCCAATACTGGGATCTGATTTTGGAAATTAAACCAGTTTTGGCTCACACTTATGGGGGCGGATAGCGATCTAGGGACAGACTCAGAGGGGTTCTTTTCTGCAAATACCACCACAGTCAGGTCACCAGTCCTTAGGGATGACTTCAAGACCTTCCTTTGGGGTACCCTGGTCAACCAAGTGGAGGGCCGTAAGCGGTTCTCTAGGGAGGAGGAATCTGACCTAGAGCAGACCTGTCTGGATTTGGAGCAGACTTATCTAGCTACGTGATTACCTGCTGACCAGCTGCCTTGGTTGCATGCACAAAAGGCATGGGATGACTATTTACTAGATAAATCTAGGCGCCAGCTTCTCTTCTACAGACACGCTATATATGCACAGGGGGGACAAGAATTGTAGCTTCATGGCGTATTTAGCTAGGACAGAGCTGCAATGCAACACTGTCACTGCCATCTCTGACTAGTTGGGTACAACTTCCAAATGGAGCACATGGCTATTGTCTCATGGCATCCTGAGATTTGTGGCCTCAGGGTAGGGGACAGGGTTGATAAAGTCGAGCTTTATACCGACAATGTGCACTTGTTCCTGAAAGACTCGAACAAGTCTCTAGCCACACTGTTTGTGATTGTGGATGAGTTTGGTGGTTTTTCTGGCCTGGGTCAACTGGACCAAGTCCGGTATTTTTCCCATTGGTAGGGGATTTTCAGCGTCTTCACACACATCCCTTCCACTTCAATGGACGATGAAATTAAATACCTGGGTATATAAGTCACAAATTCAGCTACTGACTATATCCTGTTGAATATTGTCCTAGTGATCAGCTATTTTGGTCAAGATTTCCACCTGGACGAAGATGCACCTGTTCATGTCGGGCAGAGTCAATCTAATTAAAATGGTTTTTCAACCAAAATGCTGTTCTCCCAAATTAACAGGTACATGTCCTCTCTGGTCTGGGGGCAGAGATGGGCGAGAATTAAATTGACCTCTTCGTGTCACTCCCATGCCTCAGGGGGTCTAACCCTTCCAGATATTTAGGCCTACAACTTTGCCGGGCAGCTGGCGCATCTCCAGGGGGTGGCTTGGGGATTCCTCAACGGATGACTTGCTGTGCTTCCTTGCCAAGTGACGGGGCTTGAGAGGTCACCCATACAGGCCCTACTGGGCAACGGTGTGATGAGAACTGTCCCGCGACTGCTAGGACAGGCTTTGTTGATTTGGAATGGAATGCGGTGGGCGCTGGAGAGTGTGGGGATAGACTCTGACACTTTGCCTTGAGTTACCACCGCACTACCTGAGCTCTTTAAATTATGGCGGTGTGACAGGATGGACCTCTTATGCCACCCTGTCTGTTGTGTTGCTGGGGACCAGTTGGGCTTGCCTTGTCACTGTCCCCTTTTCTTTATCCCAAATGCACTCCTCTCACCACAGTAGGAGGGGCTTTTGCTGCCGCCACCACTAGGCTCCTTAGTGGCACCTACCGCATTCTTCTGGGTAACTCTCACTGTTAGTGTACCCCCTTGCTGTTACACCTGGGCTGGTACCCCTGACCTCTTGCCTTCAGATCAGGGTTGCTGTGGATGTTTACCCCCTGGCCTATCACACTGGCCAGAGCTGCAGGGTAGCAGGCAGAGCGTTGGTACTAGATGCTGGGACCCAACCTCAGAACAGCCGTATAATGGATTAGAGTGGTCTAATCTGTGGTTACAGGAATTACAGCAGGTAAGTAGACATCAAGGTGGGCAGCACAGTGGGCTAGTGGTTAGCACATCTGCCTCACAATGCTGGGGTCATGAGTTTGATTCCCGACCATGGCCTTATTTGTGTGGAGTTTGTATGTTCTCCCTGTGTTTGCGTGGGTTTCCTCCGGGTGCTCCGGTTTCCTCCCACACTCCAAAAACATACTGGTAGGTTAATTGGCTGCAATCAAAAATTGACCCTAGTCTCTCCCTGTCTGTCTGTGTGTGAGTGTGTGAGTGTGTGTCTATAGTAGGGAATTTAGACTGTAAGCTCCAATGAGGCAGGGACTGATGTGAATGAGTTCTCTGTACAGCACTGCAGAATTAGTGGCGCTATATAAATAAATGATGATGATGATGATGATAGGTTCCTTAAGCAGTGATGTTTATTAGCTCAGGAAGTCCTAAAATGACAGTTACATACACTGGTTTGAGGTACTAGTTATATCCAGAAAGGAACGGATGTAATAATACAATTCAGTGTAAAACAGGGCTCTATAAATACAATTTTGGGAAACTAGCTTGGCCAGAGGTAAACCAGCCTCCTGCCACTTTAACCAATCTGGACTGCACGTGAATTAGCCCAGAGGGGTTAACACCTTTTTACAATTAAGCTAGCGGCAGGGGGGGGGAGAGTATACTTCCCCCCTGTTCATGAGCTGCCAGGGAGAGGGGAGCTCAGCCCACTTTGCTCCCTGGTACCAGTCCAGTATGCGGCTTTACCTCCTGGGACCCCCAGGAGGCGCTGCACCTCCTGGATTTATTTGATTCCAGGAGACTGGTGTCTGGTGGTGAAAGCTGGCTACTGGGGGGGGCTGAAAGATCTAGGGCTGCCCCTGCAGCCCCCCTGTTGGACCACCAGGGACCTGGGAAGCACTTTTTATTTTTATACACATGTACACGTTGAACACACATTTAAATTACACATTTTTACACTTAAACATTATACATTACACATAGTTGCACTCCCAGCGCCTATTGCCAGGAGTTAACCCTTTCAGTGCTGCACGTCGGTTAACTACCGGCGCTGCAGGAACACCATACAGGAACAGTAATTCCGGCACAGAATGGTCAAACAGGCTTGGAACTGGTACACGGATGATCAGGCAGAGGAAAGACGAACAGGCTAGGATCTGGCCCACGGTTGATCAGGCAAAGAATGGACAGACTGGCTAGGATTTGGTACACGGTAATTAGGCAAAGGATAGTCTGACAAGCAGAGTTCGGTACACAGGAGA
The DNA here is from genome assembly GCF_038048845.1 of Mixophyes fleayi. NCBI lineage: Eukaryota > Metazoa > Chordata > Amphibia > Anura > Limnodynastidae > Mixophyes > Mixophyes fleayi. Next base: position 348,814,264 of record NC_134404.1, on the reverse strand, counting down.
TCCAACAGCCAATAGCAGACAAGCCGAGTTCAATACACAGAGATCCAGCAGCACATGGTCAGACAGGCAGTGATCGGTACACAGAGAGATCCAGCAGAATATAGCACCACAGTAGGAACAGCAAACCGGGAGTCAGAAGCTCAGCAAACAAGTTGCACTGACACTGAACAAGTGTCAGTACTGAGATTATATAGAGAGGAAAGTATGAAAAGTCAGCCCCGACAGGCGAGTCATGTGACCCGCTACCCAGAGGCACTGCCCGCGGCACGGAGGAGATAGCACTGGAAGGTGGAAAAAGTAAGTCTGTTATACTCTGGAGCTGTCCTGTGGTTGGAGACAAGGGTGGTGGAGGGCATATGAGACACGGGCTTTGAAATTTCTGTTGTACCCTAGGACCTGTATGCTTGCTCTGGGGGTGGATCTGTTGCTGGGGAGAAGTGCAACCCGCTATGTTATTAATCTCCTCCCGTTAGCCAGGGACTTTAATGGTTGGGTAGCCCCAGTTAATGAAGCTGTAGAGCATGAGCGATTTACTTATTAGTCCAGAAATGCTATGCCCAAATAGTTGAAGATTTGGTCACGATGGGCTAAGTCGAGATGTGCAACATTGAGAGCATGCATATTATTGCTGGTATGTCATTCTGTCCTGTGGAGATGTGTTTATCATACTATATTGTACTAAGTGTCATCTATTGGAATGCTGTGCGCATTGAAACTGTGTAATTTTCTTTTATGTTTCCTTTTTCTGTATTGTCTTTAACATTTAAATAAAAATATTTGATTAAAAAAAAAAAAATGAATTGAAGTGTCTGCAGATTCTCAGGAGAGAACAGAGTGGAGTACGGACTCTCTAGGAGTATCAGCATCAAGATTCTGTAGGAAATACTGTGGGAGAGGATGAGGGATGTTGATTATTTCTTCTTTCAGTGGAAATTTGATAAATAATAGCTTCCATGTAACAGGTTTCTCAATGAAATCTGTCAAATACTTGAACTGGCGAAAATAATAATATCTTGCTAAGTAAGTCTGTTCATGTTTGTTGTAGAGATTTGTTGGTGACTATAAGAGAGGATTCCTTGTCCATTATTGGTTGTGACTTCTGTGGTGTAACTTGGGCCCCTCCATCCAACCCAACATGTCTCGATTTCTTAATGTTATCACCCCCCCCCCCCTCTTCCAATTCCCTTTAGTTTGCTAAAGTTTCTTTGCCTTCTCTACTTGTATATAAACAATAGTAGTTAGATAGGGAAAGAGAAAACTAGTCATGGACAAAAGTTTTGAGAATGACACAAGTATTGGTTTTCACAAAGTTTGCTGCTTCAGTGTTTTTAGACATTTTGTCAGATGTTGCTATGGTATACGGAAGTAAAATTACAAGCATTTCATAAGTGTCAAAGGCTTTAATTGACAATTAAATTAAGTTTATGCAAAGAGTCAATATCTGCAGTGTTGACCCTTCTTTTTGAAGACCTCTGAAATTCGCCCTGGCAGCTGTCAATCAACTTCTGGGCCACATACTCACTGATGGGCGCCCATTCTTGCCTAATCAATGCTTGGAGTTTGCCAGAATTTGTGGGTTTGTGTTTGTCCACCCGCCTCTTGAGGATTGACCACAAGTTCTCAATGGGATTAAGGTCTGGGGAGTTTCCTGGCCATGGACCCAAAATTTCAATGCTTTGATCCCCGAGCTACTTAGTTATCACTTTTGCTTATGGCACGGTGCTCCATCATGCTGGAGAAGGCATTGTTCATCCCCAAACTGTTCTTGGCTGGTTGAGAGAAGTTGCTCTTGGAGGATGTTTTGGTACCTTTCAGATTGTTTGGGGCATCTGGAAAAACGCTTGTCCGGAGAAGGAAAGGTGAGCGGTATTCATCAGAGAAAATGACTTTACCCCAGTCCTCAGCAGTCCAATCCCTGTACCTTTTGCAGAATATCAGTCTGTCCCTGATATTTTTCCCTGAGAGAAGTGGCTTCTTTGCTGGCCCTCTTGACACCAGGCCATCCTCCAAAAATCTTTGCCTCACTGTGCAGATGTACTCACACCTGCCTGCTGCCATTCCTGAGCAAGCTCTGCACTGATGGTGCCACAATCCCGCAGCTGAATCAACTTTAAGAAACGGTCCTGGCGCTTGTTGGGCGCCCTGAAGGCTTCTTCACAACTATTGAACCTCTCTCCTTGAAGTTCTTGATGATCCGATAAATGGTTGATTTAGGTGCAATCTTACTAGCAGCAATATCCATGCCTGTGAAGCCCTTTTTGTGCAAAGCAATGATGACTGCATGTGTTTCCCTGCAGATAACCATGATTAACAGAAGAAGAACAATAATTTCAAGCACCACCCTGCATTTATAGCTTACAGTCTGTTTTTCTAACTCATTCAGCAGGACAGAGTGATCTCCAACCTTGTCCTCGTCAACACTCTCACCTGTGTTTAAGAGAGAATCACTGACCTGGTGTCAGCTGGTCCTTTTGTGGCAGGGCTGAAATACAGTGGAAATGTTGTTTTTGGGCTAAAGTTCATTGTCATGGCAAAGAGGGACTTTTAAATTAGATGCAATTCATCTGATCACTCTTCATGACATATGGGAGTGTATGCAAATTGCCATCTTAAAAACTGAGGCAACAGACTTTGTGAAAAATAATATTTGTGCCATTCTCAAAACTTTTGTGCATGACTGTAGGTCTTATTTAGTGATCGAAGATCTCCAGTGCGGATGCTATACATTACTTTTACATGTACAAGGAGATAGCTCAGACCACTACTGCATCACAGAATGTAAAGTGCTACAAACCAACGTTATAACAATAATAGTAAATGAGAACAGCAGCCATCCTTCCAGAACATTAATACACTAAATTAAGACAAGCATCAAGCTACCATTCCATGCTGCGTCAATCATACAGCGAAGACGGTATGTAGCCTCTGCCGATCACTAGAGATCCAGTGGATCCACTTCCGGTACACATGACATTAAGTGCCTCTGTAGGAAAGGCCTTCAGACAGAGCCCCATTATTATAATGACAGAAGCTAATTACCTGGAGAGAAAAGGTCAACTCCAGATCAGTCTCCATCAATCCACATGGAGGCAGGTGATATTCATTGGAACGGAGTACTCTCTTGGATCCCTGGAAGGAGAAGATTGGGTGTTAGATCCTGTACAAGGCAATATATTGTTCGATATCCGTACAGCGTATTATACTTATCACTACAGCCTTTAATACTAATTACACATCAGACAGTTACACATCAGTCAATTATCCTATATACCATTATGCTTTCCACTCACTCCTCTTTAGCTTCCTATCTATCTATCTATGTTGCCTTACATTCACTACCTTTCTGCTTCCTGTTTAACTACTATCACAGTTACTCCTATAAGTGGTCTGCTATCTTCTTTACCTTCCTCCTACTTCAGACATTATCTACATGTGCCTTCGATTTCCTACCCTCCCCATTACCTCTGTTATCCAATAGTACTATCTTCTTTCTACCAACACAATTTGGCCACCTCAGGTACTCTCTCCCATTTCTCCCTTATACCATTCCACCTTATTCCTTGTCCCATTTCCTCTTTGCCCCCCCCCCCCCCCCTTCCTACCTAAGACCTTCACTGTTGACCGGTTACAGTTCTCAGGAGTTTCCTATCAGTCAGTGTGAGCGCAGGCCTTCCTAAGGTGCGGAGTCTAACGAACCCCCCGGTCTTCACCAAGAACCACTGCAATGCAGGATGGATTTTGCTGTCGGAGGTCCGCAGGTCGCTGACCTTAGGTTAGACCACTAACGGGATAGGTAACAGATGGTAGGTAAGAGATCTGGCAGAATAAAGGAGAATAGACACTGTAGAGGTAATGTAGTACGGTACAGAGGAGCAGGATCAGTTAGCTGAAGAAACAGAGCACATACAAAAGAATCCAAGCAGTATACGGTGGAACTCCGGGTCAGATACACTTAAGATACACCACGCTCAGGGGAGTCGTCGTGGTTTGGGGGCCATGTTGGATGGACACGTTTTATAAGAGTTCCGTCCACCAAACCCATTTAAGTGGAAAAATCTATCTCTCACTGATCAACTTTGTCCTCAAATCCTCCCTCACCTGACAGAGGAAGCGGTGGGAACCGAATGTGGCGAAATTGAACTCCATCCGTGAGATCTGCTGGGAGTGACTGATAGGGGCCTACTCGGCACTATTCAACTTCAACGCTTTCTCCCTGACTGGCCCCCTGGATGCAGGGTATATCCTCTCAGGGACCCCCCTCACTCACGCGGTTATCATCGCTGTAGCAGGCTGCATGCCTTCCCCGAATCTAAGCGACCCCAGCAAGACCCGACGTCTACCCGGCCTCACCTACCTTGTTCAGGTCCTGTTTGGCGGTCCGATGCAGCGGTCCGATGCAGCGGTCCTGGCGTGCTAGCCCAATTCCAGTTCTCCGGCTGAGGCTTGGCCTGGTTCTTCAGCCCCAGCATGTGGTAACACAGTGACCGCCGACGTCTCACTTCCAGTTGTGAGCGGAGCTAATCGGCAGCACAACGACGCTGATTGTATGGGGATCCCTGATTCTCGGTGGAATTGTGCCTTTTCCAACAGACCGGCAAAAGCTTCTTCAACAGCTACTTGCATCCTTGCAATACATCGCCTGAGAGCCCAGAATATTCCTAAACTGCAAGTATACAGCATAGTTTGCGGGAGCACTTTGGGCTTTGAGTGGTAATCTATTTACCTCATTTCCATACTATCTTTGGAGGCCATTGTCTCATTATCCTGTTCGATCCCAGGAATTAGAGCCACAGGAACCCCCAAGGGTGAAGTCTGTTGCTGGACATTTAAGGAGCTTTTTTCTTCCACTTAACATTCTGCAACTTTTAATGTCCACTTAGTCCACCTGAGATCGCCCCCGTCTGTCTACTACATACTCAATATTGGTCAAGCGGACCACCAGAGATTTTACCTTCAACATGAAGAAATCTGTGGGCAGAGGTCGCCGGGGTACACAATTGGCGAAATTACGCAGCACTTTTCCTGTCAAGACAAAGCAATCACCTCTTCCCCTCCCAATATTCCTTAAGGGATTCATAACAACCTAGACCCTCCAAACACTACAATTCCCTTCACCAAGGCCGACTTCTCCGAGTTATGCAATTTAATTGTGGACAGCACTAATGCCTTCTCCGTAGACCTCCTGAAAGCTATAGGAGACCTCAAATCAGAAATGGTCATAATATCCAAAAGAACTTCGGTCCTAGAAAATAAGATGGAGTCTTCACTCAAATAACAAAATGAAGCATCTCAGGACTTGGACTTCCTATTAAAAGAAAACGATTTCCTAAGAGACAAATTGGAAGATCTGGAGAACAGGGAACGCGGTAACAACCTCCGACTACGTAACATCACCGAATCTGTCGAACCAAAAGACCTAGAAGAATATGTGTGCAAATTCTTCTCCACATTGGATTCCACACTATCTAACCATCCAATACAGATAAAGGTGTACAGGGCTTTGAGACCTCATCCGAAGGAAACTGATCCCCCTAGTGATGTGATCCTTCGTCTACTATCCTTTAAGACTAAAAGCCTCATTTCTAATGTGGTCAGGAACTCTCCTTATACTCTTTTTTATGGTTGCCGCATGCAAGTGTTCCAAGACTTCGCTCTCTCTCTCCCACTGCCTGCTCCTACCTGGCACACCTTTTTAACCTATCACTCTCCTCCGGTGTTGTACCCTCCTCATTTAAACACGCTCTTATCTCTCCTATCCTCCAAAAACCCAATCTTGACCCCACCTCTGTCCCCAACTATTGCCCCATCTCACTTCTCCCCTACGCCTCCAAACTTCTTGAATGGATAGTCTGCTGTCTCCTAACCAAATATCTCTCAGACAATTCCCTCCTTGACCCTCTCCAATCTGGATACCGCCCCCTCCACTCTACTGAAACTGCTCTGGCCACATTTACCAATGACCTCCTATCAGCCAAATCTAAGGGTCACTTCTCCTTACTCATCCTCCTTGACCTCTCCGCGGCCTTTGACACAGTGGACCACCCCCTCCTTCTGCAAACTCTTCTCTCTCTCGGCCTCTCCGGTTCCGTCCACGCCTGGTTCTGCTCCTACCTCGCTAACCGCACATTCTCTGTCTCCACGTATGGCTCTTCCTCCACCCCCTCCCTTCTCCCGGTAGGAGTCCCCCAGGGCTCTGTCCTCAGCCCCCTACTCTTTTCGCTCTACACTTCCTCCCTCGGTGCACTTATCTCCTCCTTTGGTCTTCAGTATTACCTTTGCGCTGATGACATTCAACTCTACATCTTTTCTCCTGATCTCTCTTCCTCCCTCCTCTCTCGTGTATCGGACTGCCTCTCTGCCATCTCCTCCTGGATGTCCTCCCGCTTTCTCAAAATTAACATCTCTAAAACTGAATTCATTGTCTTTCCTTCCCCCAGACTCCCCTCCCACCACAACCTCTCTATCGCTGTTAATAACACTACCATCTCCTCTGTTACCCAACTTCGTTGCCTGGGTGTCACCCTTGACTCCTCTCTCTTTTGCCCCCCATGTCCAATCCCTTGCCCAAGCCTGTCGCTTCCAACTGCGCGACATCCAACCCTTCCTCTCACAAGACGCCACCAAACCCATCATCCACTCTCTCATCACCTCCCGCCTCGACTACTGCAACCTTCTCCTCAATGGCCTCCCCCTCTCTCATCTCGCCCCCTCCGCTTTGTACTCAATGCAGCTGCTAGACTCATCTTTCTCTCACGCCGCTCCTCCTCTGCCTCCCCTCTCTGCCTCGCCTTACACTGGCTCCCCATCCCCTACAGAATCCTCTTCAAACTCCTTACCACCACTTACAAAGCTCTCTCCCAGTCTACTGCTCCCTATGGGCCTAAGTCATTAAGGAGAGCAAAGTATAAAAAAGGAGTAAATGTTCTCGGGGACAAACCATGTTACAATGCAAGGGGTGCAAATTAGTTTATTATTTTGCCCATAAGTTAAATACTGGCTGTTTTTTCATGTACCACACACTTGATAGCTTTATTTTTACAATCATATTTAAAGTTGATCTAGGACAATTTACCTCTCCCTCCAATGTAACATGGTTTTGTCCAGGTGCAGAGTTACTCCTTTTATATGCTCTGCTCTCCTTAATGACGCAGGCCCTATATCTCTAACCTCCTCACCATTTACACTCCTGCCCGATCCCTGCGCTCTGCTAATGACCGTCGCCTCTCTTCCACTCTAATTACCACTTCCCACTCCAGAATCCAAGACTTCTCCCAAGCTGCCCGCCTGCACTGGAATAACCTCCCTCGCTCCATCTGTCTCGCTCCCAATCTGTGCTCCTTCAAACGAGCACTTAAAACTCACCTGTTCCTCAAAGCCTACCAATCATCCACTTATTAACCCCTCATCTACTCTGCTCGCTCTTCCCTCTCTCCCCTAGCCCCTTTTTCTCTCCCCTGGCACCACCGCTCCCTCTCGTGTCTGATTTGTCCACCCTCCCTTAGGATGTAAGCTCGTATGAGCAGGGCCCCTCTTCCCTCCTGTCTCTATACCTGTTCTTCTGCTCCGTCCTTACGCCATATGTCTGTCCCAGAGTTTCTCAAGCATTGGTACTTTGTGTTTATTGTTCTGTACTATTTAACCCTGTATGGTCTACTGTTTGTACTATGTACGGCGCTGCGGAAACCTTGTGGCGCCCAACAAATAAATGATAATAATAATAAGACTTTGCCCCTTCAACAATTGCTAAACGACGCGACCTTAGAGAAGTGACACGTATCTCCAGAGAAAATGGCTACAAATACCGTTGGGGATTTCCTGTCCGCTTGATAATTGAAGTGGAAAACCGTCAAGAGTTGATTCGCACACCAAATGAGGGGAAAGATTTGATTCATCAGCTTAACCTTTCTCGCCCTGATCGGATTGTTGAAGGGGATTTACAGAGCTCAACAGTACAACAACCTCCGTGATCTGCATCCCTGACTCTCTTATTAGGGAGGATCTAATTGTTTATCTTTCCCATTGTTTACACAATGACATGCGTTTTTTACAAGACTTTTTCTCTTTATTTTTTGTTGATTCCTTTTACTGCACTATCATAGGTGCAGCCATTGCCGGTTGTTTGTATTACTGATATCTAACTACTTTGGGTTTTTTTTTACAGATGGGCGGGGGACTCTTTTTGCCCCCTTAGCCGTGCACCCACTTACATTGGGAATTATACATCTCTTTTCTTTTTAGAATCGTAAAATTTAAGTGCACTCCCACACTCTGTGCCTTGACATAATTCATTGTATAGGTGTACCTCGACTAATTTTTGGTTACTTTGTTTTTTAGGCACTTTTTATGTAGGCTACCCCTCTGCCTGTGAGGCTCGAGCCTATGACCTTACTCTTCCTTTCTTCATACCCTATCGCTTATCCTAATCTTAATCGTCTCCTCCCCTCACTTTCCTGTTCCCTCCTTCCCACCCCCCCTTACTTTCACTACACTACAGCTCAATAACTTATATTATTGCATTTGGTGTCCTTCCTCCTCCCTTCCTGTGGCTTCTCCTCCTCCGCGGGGTCCCATTTCCTCTCTTTGAATTTATCCTGATCCTTCGCGTACCAACTATTTCTCTCACAATTCTCTCTTACAATGTCAAAGGGTTGAATACACCACAAAAACGCTCCATGCTGTTTCATACAATACTTAAAGGTGATATAATTTTCTTGCAGGAGACCCATTTCAAGGCTGGCGGCCATCCCTCCCTGTCCTCGAGAAAATACTGCACGGTGTACTACTCCTCTCATCCCACAAAGAAAAACGGGGTGGCTATTCTACTACGTAACTCTGTCCCCTTCGTCATGTCGGAAGTCAAGGACGATCCCGAGGGCCGGTTTCTCATCTCAACGGGAAAGATTGGGTATCTTGAAATAACCCTCGCCAACATCTACGTGCCTAACACAGGTCAGACAACTTTTTCTCACATTTTTAACACTGTTATGTCCCCCTCCCTGGACAGATCAGCTTCTAGACACTCCTCTCCACTATCCTCACATACAAAAAACCTGCAAAAACAAGTGACTGAGGCCGGTCTCTCTGACATCTGGCGAGTGCTTTACCCCACATCCAGGAGCTACACGTTTTACTCATTTCCCCACCAATCCTACTCTCGGATAGACATGTTTATGGGATGTACAAATATTTTCCAACACATAAAGAAGGCTGACATAATTTATAACACTTGGTCTGATTACTCCATGCTATCACTCTCGGTCGACCTTTTTCTGAACCCCCGGGGCAGAATATCCTGGAAGTTAAACGAGACTCTACTCAAAATCCCCACTTTTAAAGAGTACATAGCTGAAGCTATAACTAAATACTTTGATATTAACTCAAATCCAGAGGTTCCACAATCTGGGAGGCCCACAAGGCAGTAATTCGGGGGGATATTATCCAATTTGCTTCCCGTAGGAAAAAGGAGCGTAATGAGACACTTAACACCCTATCTTCCCAACTTAAAAATTTATAAACATTACATAAGCAGTCTAATTCCCGTTTATTAATGCAAAGTATACAAAAGATTAGAGGGGAAATCCAATCGATTCACGCAGAAAGGACCGAACGCCAACTTCGGTGGCTTAATCAAACCTTCTTTGAGAAGGGAGACAAGGCCGATACACTTATGGCCAATAGACTAAGAGCTAAACGGGCCTTCCAAACAATCACTTCAATTAGAAACAAAAAAATGAACATGTCCTACTTCCCCAGGTTCATTAACGACACCTTTTATAGTTACTATGAGAACCTATATAACCTCCATAAATGTCAGAGTGCCTCGGAAGCCTCCTCTCAGGCCATTAAGTCATATTTAGATAAGTGCTCACTGCCCACACTGTCCCCTCATCAGGTTTCAACACTGAATCGAGATACTTCTTCGTCAGTATTAACATTCGCTTTGAAATCACAGAAAAATTCTAACGCCCCTGGTCCTGACGGCTTTATGATGTAATACTACAAAACATTTTCTAAAGAGCTTGTGACTCATTTGACCCATTTGTTGAACAACATATTACAGTAAGGTAAATTCCATGACGAATCCACTCGTTCCACTATAGTGGTTATCCCTAAACCAAATAAAGACCCAACATGTTGTTCTAGTTATCGCCCTATTTCATTAATTAATGCTGATGTAAAACTCTTCGCCAAAGTTTTGGCAAACCGTTTAAATACCTACATGTCAACCCTGGGTTTTCCTGACCAGGTAGGCTTTGTCCCCTCTAGGCAGGCTCTGGATAACAATAGACGTAGTATAGATATCATCGCCCATGTTAATCAGAATAAGATTCCATCAGTTGTGCTGGCTTTAGATGCCGAAAAAGCCTTCGACAGGCTCTCATGGCCTTTTATGTTCTGTAGCCTCAGTCACTACGGCCTGAACGGGGCGTTTTTATCGGCCATTCAGGCCTTATATCACCGTCCCTCTTCGTCAGTTCTGACGAATAGCTTGCTGTCCCCTGTTTCTTCCCTAGGTAATGGCACGAGACAGGGGTGCCCCCTGTCACCTTTGCTGTACGCCTTGTGTATTGAACCATTGGCTGCTGCTATCAGGCAAAATCCAGATATTGCTGGGATCCGAATTGGACCTAATCACTTTAAAATATCACTATTCGCTGATCATGTCTTGTTAACGCTTTCCAACCCCTTAATCTCGCTTCCAAACTTGCTTGAGGAGCTTAAAGAAGATGTTTCCTTGTCGGACTATAGAATAAATAATTGTAAAATGGAGGCTCTATCGCTTCAAGTCTCTAGTGCTGTTAAATGCATATTAGAATCTTCGTCTAGTTTTCAATGGCGCCCCAAAGCGTTGCATTATTTAGGGGTTCAGATCACAAAATATTGTAGGCTTGCAAGCAGGGTTCTCTTACCTCTCTGTCTGTATGTTTTACACAATATTGTCTTATTAATGTTTGTTCTCACAGAATCTCTGGCACTAGAATAGTTAAAATATTGCTTTAAGAAGTCAGATGCAGCAATTCAATGGAGACTGTGCTAGATCTCGTTTTTACACAATATAGACAGAAAAAAAGTAAGAATGCGCAAATTGACTTCTAATTAAGCATACAATTAAAATTTTATTGCGTTATGTCACTAAAACATAATACTCTCACATATGTATATATATAAAAATACAAATACAAAGCTCCTGATATGACCCTTCATCAATTGTTTGAAATACATAGACAATGTCCAATGAGTACTCTTTGGACATATATACATATGTGAGAGTATTATGTTTTAGCGACATATCGCAATAAAATTTTAATTGTATGCTTAATTAGAAGTCAATTTGCGCATTCTTCCTTTATTAATGTTTGTTCCCAATTGTAAAGCGCTACGGAATTTTTGGGCGCTATATAAATAAATGTTGATGATGTTGATGAAAGAGTATAAACAGCTGTTTCATGCTAACTATACCCCCTTCTTGATTCCATTAAAAGAGACCTTTTAAAATGGGATTTGCTTTTTATTTCCTGGTTTGGTAGGATCAGTGTCATAAAGATGAACGTTTTATCCCAAGTTTTATACCTGTTCCAGACACTCCCAATACCAGTCCCAGGTACGTTTTTAGCGAACCTACAACTAATTTGCGGTAGATTCATGTGGCAGGGGAAATAAATCGAGGCTCAAACGAGTTTGTTTAGCCAAGTCTACCCAATGGGGAGGATATGGGCTTCCGCTCTTTGATCGATACTAAACACAGTGATAAGCTTGTGCAACATGTCTGTGCTGCGACACATTTGCAAATGGCTAAAGAATGGAAATCCCCCCGCCCTCCAGGGCATAATTTTTCGGGTCTGGTACATGGCCTCAATGGATATTACCAGTATATTACCAGTTACCAATCCCACACTTCCACAAGGTGTGGGATCCCTGGTACTTTTCCCATCAGTCTCCAATGCCTGCTACACAGTAACCTGCATCATCTGTATATATCTTGTGTGTTCTTACATTTTCTTTTTCCCTGGTATTAATGTACTCAAAAGGTCCCGCAGGGTTGGATACAAGTCATCCTAAAGTACAATTATGAGCTCTGTGTGTTCCTGGGGGGTTGATGTGCCAGTCGCGTCCGCTCCTGGGGCCATATCGAGCCCCTTGTTGTATCCTTTCCCCTATATTTTTTCCTCCTCCCCCCGCCCTCTCCACCCTTCCCTATTCTCTTCTCTCCTTCTCCCCCCGCCCTCTCCACCCTTCCCTATTCTCTTCTCTCCTTCTCCCCCCGCCCTCTCCACCCTTCCCTATTCTCTTCTCTCCTTCTCCCCCCGCCCTCTCCACCCTTCCCTATTCTCTTCTCTCCTCCTCCCCCCGCCCTCTCCACCCTTCCCTATTCTCTTCTCTCCTCCTCCCCCCGCCCTCTCCACCCTTCCCTATTCTCTTCTCTCCTTCTCCCCCCGCCCTCTCCACCCTTCCCTATTCTCTTCTCTCCTCCTCCCCCCGCCCTCTCCACCCTTCCCTATTCTCTTCTCTCCTTCTCCCCCCGCCCTCTCCACCCTTCCCTATTCTCTTATTCTCTTCTCTCCTTCTCCCCCCGCCCTCTCCACCCTTCCCTATTCTCTTCTCTCCTTCTCCCCCCGCCCTCTCCACCCTTCCCTATTCTCTTCTCTCCTTCACAGGATTAAAAAAAAAAAAAAAACAACATGGAAACTCCCAACAACAGGGATCTTTAATGCATAGAATTGAATCACTTTAGATAATTCCTCATGATCTCTACAGGGCCACTGAGGTTGATCCTATTTTTGAAAATATTAAAAGGAATATATATTATTTGCTGTACTAAATTTATTTATTTTCTCTCTCTTTCTTTTTCTTTTCCTGTTGATTTGTTTCAATTAAAATGATTCAATAGTCCCTCCATGTACAGTTTGGAAAACATGTTGTTGATGAAAATAAAAAGAGTTTGAAAAAAAACAAAACTTCTTGAAGTCAAAAGGCCCTGCTCTTGCTCCTTGACCTCTCTGCCGCTTTTAACACAGCTGACCATCCACTCTTCCTTGGCACCCTTCACAGCAATGTTGTTTCCTGATTTACCTCCTACCTCTCTGATCGTTCTTTCAGTGTCTCCTCCTCTGGTACCTGCTCCCTCTATACGTTGGGTTTCCCCAAGGCTCTGTTCTTGGCCTATTCATTTTCTTTCTCTACACCTTCTCTCTCTTGATCAACTCATCCACTCATTTGACCTCCAATAGCACCTTTAAGGTAATGACACTCTAATCTACATTTTCTCCCCGATCTCTCTCACTAGCTCCTGTTCCATGTGTCCGACTGCCATCTCCACCTGGATTGCTGAACGCTACCTCAAGCTCAACCTATCCAAAAGTGAGTTTATCATCTTTCCAACACCTAGTGTCACACCACCTCCTCTGATCTCCCTTAAGCTTGATGGTATCACCTCTCCCCTGTTTCCACACACGCTGCCTTGGGGACATCATTGACTCTGCACTCAATTTCCCTCCCCACATGCAGTCCCTTACCCATTCCTGTCGCCTCCATCTTTGCAACATTACCAATATTCACCCTTTCCTCTCCCTGGATGCCATCAAGACCATCATCCATGGTCTTTCATCTCCCTCCTTGATTATTGCAAGCATCGCCTCTCTGGCTCGCTTAACAAATGTGAATACTCTATACCTACATAATTCTACCTACCCTACACTAATACTATCTATCAACAGACTTACCTAATCTACTCTAATACTCCATATCTACACAATACTAACTAATCTACACTAATACTCAGATTATGTAGTGTATTACCTAATCTACACTAATTCTTCATATCTGCATAATACTACCTATTTTACACGAATACTCCATATTTAAACAAATACTCCATGCTTACAAAATACTACCAAATCTACACAATACTTTATCATTTACACTAATACTCCATATCTACACAATACTATCTAATAAACATTAATACTTCATGTCTACAGTGCAAAAAACTACCTAATATACAGTCATGGCCAAAAGTTTTGAGACTGACACAAATATTATTTCTTTTTTTACAAAGTCTGCTGCCTCAGTTTTTATGATGGCAATTTGCATGTTCTCCAGAATGTCATGAAGAGTGATCAGATGAATTGCAATTACTTTCAAAGTCCCTCTTTTCCATGACAATGAACATTATCCCAAAAACATTTCCACTGCAATTCAGCCCTGTCACAAAAGGACCAACTGACATCAGGTCAATGATTCTCTCGTTAATACAGATCAGAGTGTTGACGAGGACAAGGCTGGAGATCACTCTGTCATACTGATTGAGTTAGAATAACAGACTGTAAGCTTTAAAAGGAGGATGGTGCTTGAAATTATTGTTCTGTTAACCATGGTTATCTGCAAGAAAACACGTGCAGTCATCATTGCTTTGCACAAAAAGGGCTTCACATGTTTGCTCAGGAATGGCAGCAAGGAGGTGTGAGTGCATCTGCATGCACAGTGAGGCGAAAACTTTTGGAGGATGGCCTGTTGTCAAGAAGGCCAGCAAATAAGCCATTTCTCTCCAGGTACAAACCTCAGGGACAGACTGATATTCTCCAAAAGGTACAGGGGATTGGACTGCTGAGGACTGGGGTAAAGTCATTTTATCTGATGAATCCCCTTTCAGATTGTTTGGGGCATCTGGAAAAATGCTTGTCCTGAGAAGGAAAGGTGTTCGCTACCGTCAGTCCTGTGTCATTACAACAGTAACGCATCCTGAGACCATTCATGTGTGATGTTGCTTCTCAGCCAAGGGAGTGGGCTCACTCACAATTTTGCCTAAGAACACAGCCATGAATAAAGAATGGAACCAAAACATCCTCCAAGAGCAACTTTCCCCAACCATCCAAGCACAGTTTAGTGATAAACAATGCCTTACCAGCATGATGGAGCACCTTGCCATAAGGCAAAAGTGATAACTAAGTTGCTCAGGGATCAAAACATTGAAATTTTGGGTCCATGGCCAGGAAACTCCCCAGACCTTAATCCCATTGAGAACATGTGGCCAATCCTCAAGAGGCGGGTGGACAAACAAAAACCCACAAATTCTGACAACTCCAAGAATTGTTTAGGCAAGAATAGGCGGGAAGTATGAAACCCTTCAGGCGCTGTTATAATCTCTTTACAGATTCATAGAAGAATTAGTAGAAAAATTATATTTATATTGTTTATGATGGTGCTCTCGGGGTCATTGATTCTTTACGGTAATTTTCTCATATATCATATAAATGAAAAATAGAAATCACAATAGTACAGTATTGTTTAAACATATATACATATATAGCAAAGTCCCACATATAGTTCTTTTTTGCTTGGAAGCCCAGACCTTCTTCTTAGCTTATCGCCCCCTAGTGTTGGGCTACTAACTAGAAATCTATGGGAAATAGGCACATCAATAGTGGTTTCTTTTTTCTTTTCTCCTTTTCTTTATTTTCTTCCTCCATACATCATGAGGAGCTCACCATCATACCATAAAAGGAGATACTAAATAAAGTGCATCTAGTGTGATACCGCTTGGATTAATATAAATATTTTTTATTCACACAAGTATGATACACTCACATTTAAAAAAATTGTAAAATAACAATAAAATCCAAAAGGAAAATATTCGTGCACTCCTACCGGATGAGTGAGAATATTCAGGCAGTTGATAATTTTTCCACAAAGAACCCGGGATATCCAGTTGTAGAAAAGCCAGAGAAGTCCCCGTTCAGCGGAAGAGATGCAGACTATATTCAGCAATAAAATACTAATCAGCTTGCATGCTCCAACATGTTTGGACAATCACTGTCTTTATCAAGGTGCATGTCAGTGGATTATCCCTGGTATGCTTTTATATCAGGCATATCCAATCACAGCACTCCTATATTTGCCCATTGTAATTTACATATACTTATCTACATATAAAATATATATATCACAAAATTAACATATTTTGAGCCAAACATATAAATCCCCACAGAATCTGATTCAATTCTATGTCGCTACGTGTGGTAGAGGTTTCTGGGAACGCAGATCTACTTCCGAATATTCCATTACAACTCTCCAGTGGAACGCATAATCAGCGCAATATTACTCCTGGTTTCTGGAGAGTGCGACGTCACATCCAGTTTTGCGATCCAGACCTCGATGTGAGTTCCGTGATATAAACTGCTATAATTGGCTCCTTCACCTTTGTACATAATGAATATTATAAAACTCAATCTGCATAAGAGTTAAAATGTATCGATAATCATCATCACCATTTATTTATATAGCGCCACTGATTCCGCAGCGCTGTACAGAGAACTCATTCACATCTGTCCCTGCCCCATTGGAGCTCACAGTCTAAATTCCCTAAAATAGACACATACAGACAGAGAGGGAGACAGACAGACAGGTAGAGACTAGGGTCAATTTTTGATAGTAGCCAATTAACCTACTAGTATGTTTTTTTTGGATAATATCGATAATATAGTAATACCTAAATTACAAATCTTATGGGTAAATTATACAGCACATAGGTGCATAATAAAGGGTACAGAGTTCCACCCACACAGGGATTACAATACATCAATGGACAATTAGTTACCAGTTCAATCAAATTCCAATAAGTTTCAAACTCTTTCCTTCTTTAACGCTTTCATTCCTGATTTTCAATTGTGGGAGCACTTCAAAAAAAACAATAAAAAAGAACAAATAAGAAAACCAAGCAGCATTGACAAAATACATATTTTTATCAAAGACACCAGTTTTTTATACTCATGTTAAAAACAGGCCCGAGGTCGAACAGTTATGTACATCTTTGAACTGTGTAGACATCGAATGGGATACTAATCCTTTTTTAATATTTCTTAGATGTTCACTAATATGTGTCTTAAGTAGTCTAGATGTTCTTTCCACATATATAAGACCGCATTTGCATCCCCATAAATACACCACATTCTTTGAATTACAGACAGTGCTTGTTTCCCCATAGAACGCTGGGAACGGCGTTCTGGGACCTTTTTTTTGGCTTGCGGCGGTTTCTCCGCCGGCTTTTAACAAAAAAATATTTAAAAAAATAAACAAATACTATTAGTAGGGCCCAGGGCACAGCATAAAAACTCAAAGGGGACCAAAAAATTAGTAGGGACACTGGCACAGGATGAAACCTGAAGGGGGACATAAAAATGATTAGTGTGTATGTGGGGCACACTTTGTATTTAATACATGTGTGGAACAGGTTCTATATATAAAGGGCTAAAGTGAAATCAATGGCTGTCAGGTTTTTATTGTGTAAAATTGTTTGTATCATATTGTTCTGGTATCTGCTTGGTCTATATATATATGCTATATGACCATCATATAATTCTTAGCCATATACCCTGATATATGATCAAAACATGACTGTGCCAGCTATAATAGTATATGCCCTAAGATTTATTTATTATTTTCTGATGTTTGGCTGGCTCACATCATCTAATAGTCAGCTGGTTTGTATCTAGTCTAAGGTCCCCAAGCCAAACCATCCGCTATCAAGCAGAGAGAGGTGCAAAGCAAGATCTTAATTTCCTTACTGAGCACTATGTAATGTGCCACATTATTTAGTGATACAAACTTGTAACAGCCACACTGTATGTATGCCACTGCTCAGCTTGTGGCGCTGCTAATCTTGTCATTGGTCGTGTGCTTACTGCGGGCGGCGAACGTTATGTTTCTTTACACTACTGACGTGTGTGGGGGTGTGTACAGTTAATGAGTACTTATAAAAGGTAAATCATTTTTTTATTAGTAAAAAACGTTGGTGATTTGAATTTTTTTTATTTATTTTTAGTGTACACGTGGGACCCCAAATTGAAAAAAATTACTAATTACTTCTCAAACACCGATCCTGATCATAAAAAGGCCCGAATATTACCAGACACAACCACAGAACATGCGCAAATAACGACACATGTTGATATTTGTGAATCTGATCTTGAGAAGCTAAACCAAAGCACAAATGACTGGACGGACTGCTGGACCTATGGTCAAAACAAAGATTTTTGCTTGAAAAATTAATGGCTCTGTTTTGCCAAAATGAAACTTGGCTGTACGCCTTGTAGAAAAGTTGGAACTCTTGGAGTTGAAACACAAATGGGAATGAAGCTTTCCACAGAATGGTCCAACAATGAGATAACCTATTGTGGCAAAGATAGGAAGCAACAGTTGAGTTCACTTAGAAATTATTTTTTTGATCACAGAGAATCTGCTGCACATAAAGCGGCATTAAAAATACTTGACAAAAGTGAAAAAATGACTATTGAGAATGTTTTTTTAACATCATTATCTCAGCAAAAAATAATAACGGCAAAATCTTTAGAACTGCATATAAAGTAGCAAAGGAAAATCAATCATTCCATAATTTTGCATATGAAATTGTTCTGCAACAACTGAACGGAGTTGAAATGGGTCGTATTCTACATTCTACAAATACGTGTATTAACATTGTTAATCATACAAGTGAAGAAATGAGGAAAACTGTGGCTAAAGAAATTGTTCAATCCAATAATAAAGTTTTATTGATAATTGATGAATTAACCACAATAAGCAAAAAAACCTACCCTCATAGTATATGTTCGATGCTGTATCAAACGTGTTGGAATGAATTCTCCGATAAATTTGCTTTTGGACTTGGTAGAACTTGAAAAAGTAACAGCAGAAGGAGTATTTGATTCCTTACTCAAATGTCGTCACTCTTACGGGATGACAGAAGATTATTTAAAAAAATATTTGGTTTCCCTGGTGTGCGACAGCGCTGCTGTGATGTTGGGGTGTAAAAGTGGAGTGAAAAAATTGCTGTCAGAACGTTTTCCTTCTATTATAGTTTGGCATTGTAGTAATCACAGACTAGAGTTATCAGTAGGTGACGCTACCAAGGAAACTTCAGGAATAAATAGATTCAATCATTTATTGATAAACTTTATGTCATATTCCATGCCTTGCCAAAGAAAAGTAGAGAGATGCATTTATGTGCAGAATTACTGGGGGCTGAGCTGCTGAAAATCGGAAGAATTTTAAGTACTCGATGGGTGTCATCTAGTTTGTGTATAGTTTTGGCTGTGTGGAATATTTTTGAATCCCCTGTATATCATTTTGAAGAAGCAAGGCATGATCCTACAAGAGATAAAAATGATAAATGCACTTATGATTGCTTGAAAAGAAAAATCACATCTACAGAATTTTTATTGGACCTAGGATTGATGTGTGACGCTCTCCAAGAATTATCAGAATTAAGTCTGGAGCTACAGGGCCGCAACATTGACCTATACAAGGCAAATAATAAAATAAAAATACTGGCACAAGTTTTTGAAGAAAGAATTTTGGGCTCTATTATAAATGCGCTGTTAATGCTGTACGTGATCTTCACTTTTGTGGAGTTTTACTTCACGAAAAAGATTCAAGAAAGGATCCTCCCATTGACCCAAATACATTTTATACAAAATTGAAAGACTCAATTGAAAAAAGATTGCTTGATAGCAAAGACGCTGAGTTGCCGTATTGGTCTCGAGTACTTGATCAAAAATATTGGCCTGAAGATGTTAATACTCAACTGACATTTGGAGAAGTAGAAATTAGAAACCTGTCAATCAGACTGCAACTAAATGAAAGAGAAATGATTGGTGGATTCCGTGAATACATTCTCGAAAAGACATATCCAGAAAAACTGTTGCATTTGATACGGACTCTGAATACCATTCCCATTTCTTCAAGTAAATGTGAACGGGGGTTTTCAGCAGATGAATCTAATTGCCACCCCAACAAGAGCTTCATTGAAGACTAAGACAATTTCAGCACTTTTATTCATCAAACCTGTCGGACCACCTCTGAAACTTTTCAATCCTCCAAAGTACGTTGATCTTTGGTTACTCAGAGGACGACATTCAGCCATAGATACTAACAGCAAGGAAAGGAGTCAAGAGGATTTGTCGGACGAAAATTGGACAAAACTTTGGAATTTACTATGAACATTTGCCTGAAATACAATACATTTAAGGTATGTTTAGACATGAATTTATCATTTTTTTTTTCATAAAATATTAACAAGATGTGAGTTCCACCACCTTTTTTTTTTTTTACAAAAAAAGCACCGATTACAGGTAAGGAAATGATTTATAGAATATTCTTGTTCTTTTATTACAAATTTCTTGATTTTACCATTTTTACTTTTCACTGTTCTACATCCCTGACATATTCTACACCTATAAAAGCCTTTACTCCTAATGTGACCATTTGTTTTATCTTCTTCATTGCTACCTCTCACTAATTTGTCTTTAATATTCAATGCTCTCTTATAGATAAAAGTCGTTTGAGTGAGAATGTCGTCTTTATGTAAAATGTGTCAGTGTTTATGTACCAGACTTTCTATACTTTTACGATAACTACTCTATCTGGTAATAAAAGACATTTCATAATTCTTTTGATTATTTTGTCATTTTTGTTCTGAATTTTTCTAAGTGTAACTCCTCATACCCCTTATCCTTAAATGCTTTTTTCATATTTTCCATTTGATTATCCAAAATATTTTGAATCAGTACAATTACGTCTAAGTCTCAAAACTGGCTATATGGAATGCCATTAAGTCATGTTTTGTGATGTTCCCTGTTCTTAATTATATATGAGTTGCTATCAGTGGATTTCTTATATCCCTTGGTTTGTACAACCCCATTATCCACATAAATTTGTAAATCAAGGAAGTTAACGGTAGTTTTACTTATATCAAATGACAGGAGGACATTCCAATCGTTGTTATTCAGATAGGAGCAGAATTATTTTTTTTAGAGAATCCTCATTACCACGCCAGATGAAAATGAAAATATTCTATGTATCTAAACCAGGACACCAGGCCCGCCCCAAGCTCCCCAGCCTGACCCATATGGGTGAATTCCCAGTGGGCCATAAATAGGTTGGCATAGCTTGGAACGAACCTGGTGCCCATGGCTGTGCCCACTTTCTGAAGGTAGTAATGCTACTGAAAGTAAAAATAGTTGTTGTAGAGGATTAATTGAATTCTTTCAACAATGAACTGTTTCAAATTTAAATCATAATCCGATGAATTCAGAAAGAAATCCACAGATTGAAGACCTCTTTGATGTGAGATGATAGTGTAAAGGGAAGTGACATCTGCCGTAATAAGCAAATAGTCCTCCTCCCATATCATACCGTCCAATTTATATAGAATATCACCCGTATCCTTAAGATATGATGGTGTGGTTTTCACTAGAGGCTGAAGGTGATAATGTATAAAAGCCGATAAATTGGAGGATATGCCGTTGACAAATGATATAATCGGATGTCCCGGGGGGGTTTATTAAGCTTATATGTATCTTTGGTAGAATATATAAGTAAGGGGTAGTTGGTGCTGGAATTTTCATTTATTCTAACACCTTTGCAAAATTTGTTCTAAAAGAACAAGAATATTCTATAAATAATTTCCTTACCTGTAATTCAAAGAATGTGGTGTATTTATGGGGATGCAAATGCGGTCTTATATATGTAGAAAGAACATCTAGACTACTTAAGACACATATTAGTGAACATCTAAGAAATATTAAAAAAGGATTAGTATCCCATTCGATGTCTTCACAGTTCAAAGATGTACATAACTGTTCGACCTCGGACCTAATATATTTTATGGCCATAGACTCAGTACAAAATATTTGGAAAATTAGGGATGTAGATAATAGACTTGCAAGAACAGAGATGACATGGATTTACAGATTAAACAGCGTCATCCTGATGGGATTAAATAAGGATTTTGAACTGAAATGTTTTTAACATGAGTATAAAAAACTGGTGTCTTTGATAAAAATATGTATTTTGTCAATGCTGCTTGGTTTTCTTATTTGTTCTTTTTTATTGTTCTTTTTGAAGTGCTCCCACAATTGAAAATCAGGAATGAAAGCGTTAAAGAAGGAAAGAGTTTGAAACTTATTGGAATTTGATTGAACTGGTAACTAATTGTCCACTGATGTATTGTAATCCCTGTGTGGGTGGAACTCTGTACCCTTTATTATGCACCTATGTGCTGTATAATTTACCCATAAGATTTGTAATTTAGGTATTACTATATTATCGATACATTTTAACTCTTATGCACATTGAGTTTTATAATATTCATTATGTACAAAGGTGAAGGAGCCAATTCTAGCAGTTTAAATCACGGAACTCGCATTGAGGTCTGGATCGCAAAACTGGATGTGACGTCGCACTCTCCAGAAACCGGGAGTAATATTGCGCTGATTATGCGTTCCACTGGAGAGTTGTAATGGAATATTTGGAAGTAGATCTGCGTTCCCAGAAACCTCTACCACACGTAGCGACATAGAATTGAATCAGATTCTGTGGGGATTTATATGTTTGGCTCAAAATATGTTAATTTTGTGATATATATATTTTATATGTAGATAAGTATATGTAAATTACAATGGGCAAATATAGGAGTGCTGTGATTGGATATGCCTGATATAAAAGCATACCAGGGATAATCCGCTGACATGCACCTTGATAAAGACAGTGATTGTCCAAACATGTTGGAGCATGCAAGCTGATTAGTATTTTATTGCTGAATATAGTCTGCATCTCTTCCGCTGAACGGGGACTTCTCTGGCTTTTCTACAACTGGATATCCCGGGTTCTTTGTGGAAAAATTATCAACTGCCTGAATATTCTCACTCATCCGGTAGGAGTGCACGAATATTTTCCTTTTGGATTTTATTGTTATTTTACAATTTTTTTAAATGTGAGTGTATCATACTTGTGTGAATAAAAAATATTTATATTAATCCAAGCGGTATCACACTAGATGCACTTTATTTAGTATCTCCTTTTATGGTATGATGGTGAGCTCCTCATGATGTATGGAGGAAGAAAATAAAGAAAAGGAGAAAAGAAAAAAGAAACCACTATTGATGTGCCTATTTCCCATAGATTTCTAGTTAGTAGCCCAACACTAGGGGGCGATAAGCTAAGAAGAAGGTCTGGGCTTCCAAGCAAAAAAGAACTATATGTGGGACTTTGCTATATATGTATATATGTTTAAACAATACTGTACTATTGTGATTTCTATTTTTCATTTATATGATATATGAGAAAAGTACTGTAAAGAATCAATGACCCCGAGAGCACCATCATAAACAATATAAATATAATTTTTCTACTAATTCTTCTATGAATCTGTAAAGAGATTATAACAGCGTCTGAAGGGTTTCATACTGTTATTAATTGTTGCCATTTATGTTTTGGGATTAGTGTATATGCCAATTGCAATCTATCAGGCAGCAGTTATAAGTGGAGCGCTGTTGGATTTTATTATATTCAAAGAATAATGTGCGGCCATCTGTCAGAATGTGGCCCAGAAGTTGATTGACAGCTGCCAGGGCAAATTGCAGAAGTTTCAAAAAGAAGGGTCAACACTGCAAATATTGACTCTTTGCATAAACTTGCAATTGTCAATAAAAGCCTTTGACACTTATGAAATGCTTGTAATACTACTTCCGTATACCATAGCAACATCTGGTAAAAAGGTCTAAGAACACTGAAGCAGCAAACTCTGTGAAAACCAATACTTGTGTCATTCTCAAAACTTTTGGTCATGACTGTACTATAATACCCCATGTCTACACAATACTACCTAATCTACACTAATACTCAATATATACACAGTACTACACAATCTATATTAATACTACAAGTCTATACAATACTAGTACACTTACCTGCAGCTTCACCGCAATAACCACAGAGGTCAGGTCTCTGTCCAATTCTCTCAGCACCAGAAGCCGCTTGAGGGTGAGACTGCAGAGTCTGAGGAGATAACACCTTAATGGACCATTGTAATAGACTGCAGTATACAGAGATAGAACAGCCATGACATGCTACTATAAGAAGACTTACTGCAGCAAGCAATGTAAATAATAGCAAACAGAGTAACAGGACATTACAACATGGACAGAAGTAACCGGACACTACAGAGAGGACATTATACTATGGAGGAAGGAAAGTAACAGGACACTACAGAGAGGACATTATACTATGGAGGAAGGAGAGTAACAGGACACTTCAGAGAGGACATTATACTATGGAGGAAGGAGAGTAACAGGACACTACAGAGAGGACATTATAATATGGAGGAAGGAGAGTAACAGGATACTACAGAGAGGACATTATACTATGGAGGAAGGAGAGTAACAGGATACTACAGAGAGGACATTATACTATGGAGGAAGGAGAGTAACAGGATACTACAGAGAGGACATTATACTATGGAGGAAGGAGAGTAACAGGACACTACAGAGAGGACATTATACTATGGAAGAAGGAGAGTAACAGGACACTACAGAGAGGACATTATACTATGGAGGAAGGAGAGTAACAGGATACTACAGAGAGGACATTATACTATGGAGGAAGGAGAGTAACAGGATACTACAGAGAGGACATTATACTATGGAGGAAGGAGAGTAACAGGATACTACAGAGAGGACATTATACTATGGAGGAAGGAGAGTAACAGGATACTACAGAGAGGACATTATACTATGGAGGAAGGAGAGTAACAGGATACTACAGAGAGGATATTATACGATGGAGGAAGGAGAGTAACAGGACACTACAGAGAGGACATTATACTATGGAGGAAGGAGAGTAACAGGACACTACACAGAGGATATTATACTATGGAGGAAGGAGAGTAACAGGATACTACAGAGAGGACATTATACTATGGAGGAAGGAGAGTAACAGGATACTACAGAGAGGACATTATACTATGGAGGAAGGAGAGTAACAGGATACTACAGAGAGGACATTATACTATGGAGGAAGGAGAGTAACAGGATACTACAGAGAGGACATTATACTATGGAGGAAGGAGAGTAACAGGACACTACAGAGAGGACATTATACTATGGAGGAAGGAGAGTAACAGGATACTACAGAGAGGACATTATACTATGGAGGAAGGAGAGTAACAGGACACTACACAGAGGATATTATACTATGGAGGAAGGAGAGTAACAGGATACTACAGAGAGGACATTATACTATGGAGGAAGGAGAGTAACAGGACACTACAGAGAGGACATTATACTATGGAGGAAGGAGAGTAACAGGACACTACAGAGAGGACATTATACTATGGAGGAAGGAGAGTAACAGGACATTATACTATGGAGGAAGGAGAGTAACAGGACATTATACTATGGAGGAAGGAGAGTAACAGGACACTACAGAGAGGACATTATACTATGGAGGAAGGAGAGTAACAGGACACTACAGAGAGGACATTATACTATGGAGGAAGGAGAGTAACAGGACATTATACTATGGAGGAAGGAGCGTAACAGGACACTACAGAGAGGACATTATACTATGGAGGAAGGAGAGTAACAGGACACTACAGAGAGGACATTATAATATGGAGGAAGGAGAGTAACAGGACACTACAGAGAGGACATTATAATATGGAGGAAGGAGAGTAACAGGATACTACAGAGAGGACATTATACAATGGAGGAAGGAGAGTAACAGGATACTACAGAGAGGATATTATACTATGGAGGAAGGAGAGTAACAGGACACTACAGAGAGGACATTATACTATGGAGGAAGGAGAGTAACAGGACATTATACTATGGAGGTAGGAGAGTAACAGGACACTACAGAGAGGACATTATACTATGGAGGAAGGAGAGTAACAGGACACTACAGAGAGGACATTATAATATGGAGGAAGGAGAGTAACAGGACACTACAGAGAGGACATTATAATATGGAGGAAGGAGAGTAACAGGATACTACAGAGAGGACATTATACAATGGAGGAAGGAGAGTAACAGGATACTACAGAGAGGATATTATACTATGGAGGAAGGAGAGTAACAGGACACTACAGAGAGGACATTATACTATGGAGGAAGGAGAGTAACAGGACACTACAGAGAGGATATTATACGATGGAGGAAGGAGAGTAACAGGACACTACAGAGAGGACATTATACGATGGAGGAAGGAGAGTAACAGGACACTACAGAGAGGACATTATACTATGGAGGAAGGAGAGAGTAACAGGATACTACAGAGAGGATATTATACGATGGAGGAAGGAGAGTAACAGGACACTACAGAGAGAACATTATACTATGGAGGAAGGAGAGTAACAGGACACTACAGAGAGGACATTATACTATGGAGGAAGGAGAGTAACAGGACATTATACTATGGAGGTAGGAGAGTAACAGGACACTACAGAGAGGACATTATACTATGGAGGAAGGAGAGTAACAGGATACTACAGAGAGGACATTATACTATGGAGGAAGGAGAGTAACAGGACACTACAGAGAGGACATTATACTATGGAGGAAGGAGAGTAACAGGACACTACAGAGAGGACATTATACTATGGAGGAAGGAGAGTAACAGGATACTACAGAGAGGACATTATAATATGGAGGAAGGAGAGTAACAGGATACTACAGAGAGGACATTATACTATGGAGGAAGGAGAGCGTAACAGGATACTACAGAGAGGACATTATACTATGGAGGAAGGAGAGTAACAGGATACTACAGAGAGGACATTATACTATGGAGGAAGGAGAGTAACAGGATACTACAGAGAGGATATTATACTATGGAGGAAGGAGAGTAACAGGATACTACAGAGAGGATATTATATGATGGAGGAAGGAGAGTAACAGGATACTACAGAGAGGATATTATACGATGGAGGTAGGAGAGTAACAGGATACTACAGAGAGGATATTATACGATGGAGGAAGGAGAGTAACAGGACACTACAGAGAGGACATTATAATATGGAGGAAGGAGAGTAACAGGATACTACAGAGAGGACATTATACTATGGAGGAAGGAGAGAGTAACAGGATACTACAGAGAGGACATTATACTATGGAGGAAGGAGAGTAACAGGATACTACAGAGAGGACATTATACTATGGAGGAAGGAGAGTAACAGGATACTACAGAGGATATTATACTATGGAGGAAGGAGAGTAACAGGATACTACAGAGAGGATATTATACGATGGAGGAAGGAGAGTAACAGGATACTACAGAGAGGATATTATACGATGGAGGTAGGAGAGTAACAGGACACTACAGAGAGGACATTATACTATGGAGGAAGGAGAGTAACAGGACATTATACTATGGAGGAAGGAGAGTAACAGGACACTACAGAGAGGACATTATACTATGGAGGAAGGAGAGTAACAGGACACTACAGAGAGGACATTATACTATGGAGGAAGGAGAGTAACAGGACACTACAGAGAGGACATTATACTATGGAGGAAGGAGAGTAACAGGACACTACAGAGAGGACATTATACTATGGAGGAAGGAGAGTAACAGGACACTACAGAGAGGACATTATACTATGGAGGAAGGAGAGTAACAGGACACTACAGAGAGGACATTATACTATGGAGGAAGGAGAGTAACAGGACACTACAGAGAGGACATTATACTATGGAGGAAGGAGAGTAACAGGACACTACAGAGAGGACATTATACTATGGAGGAAGGAGAGTAACAGGACACTACAGAGAGGACATTATACTATGGAGGAAGGAGAGTAACAGGACACTACAGAGAGGACATTATACTATGGAGGAAGGAGAGTAACAGGACACTACAGAGAGGATATTATACTATGGAGGAAGGAGAGTAACAAATGTTGGAAGGTATGTGGAGTAAGAGGACGTTGTAATATGGCATAAAGAAATGCTGTAGTAACTAAATAATACAAGCACATAATATTACAGAGTAAACAGAGAAACTGGACACTGTGTATTCAGGAGAGTGAGGACATGATTTATCTTGCAGTACACTGTGAATGTAACTTGCATTTAAAAAGCTGGACATAACTTGTATGCACGTACACCCATATTTAAGTACTAGCGGATCTCAAGAAACGTCTTATTTAAATATAGGTATAAGTAGGCTCTGGCTATATGTTACTTGCCGTGTGCAGACAGACAGAACAGACTGCAGGATACGCACAATGCATATGTGTAATATCAATTACTATCAGAACATATGCAAAAAACAAAGATCTTATAAAGTTTACAACTATTAGTCCTTTAATCATTAATAAAAATAAAGGTTTAAAAAAAAGTTTAGTTTTTTTGCATGAAATACATAAAATTAGGATGTACTGTACATAAATTGCATTTTTATAGTTTATTTTACTTTCAAACATATGTTCTGGTATGCATTGTCAGTCATCACTATTGGTCGGCACCTGCTCTGTAACGGGAGCAAATGATATGGCTAAAAAACATGTATCAGAGCTTGAATCAGACAAATGTGAGTGCGCTTAACCTTGGCAAGCCCTTACTTTACAATGCCCACGTGCATCCGCCGCTTCTCAACAGTGCTCCGCCCTTCAAGTAATAGCTGTCGGACGTGTCATTTGCGTTCGGACATGAATTGCATGTAACTGCGTTTCTTTGTGTAAGGTCTGTTTCTGAGCACAGAGCAATTTCACACAAGATACAGCACATACCGAAGATGAATCAGCCCCTGAATGTGCGAATGTTACCAGCGGAGAACTATTAATAACTATTAATATATAGCAATAAGAGAGGATTAATAAGGAATATAAAGAGTAATAGAATAGGACTGGAAGGGATCTATTATTATTAATAATAATTATAATAATAATAATAAAAGAGATAAGTGTAAAGCTCACAGCTCAGCCACAATCACATCAGACGCAAATATTCCGGCCAAATACTGAGCACCAAGTGCTAAAGATGTCTCTTATCTGCTGTGTTATTAGAGAAAACAATACAATGAGCTGATTTAATTCATTCATTATATTGTACGAAGCAGCTCTCGGAAAAATAAACGCTAAAGAAGTTATTTTACTATTGTGACAGAACAAAACACTTCAGTCTATGGTAATTCACCCAAAAGTCCCAGCGTGAATTGAATACCTGGGGGTGGGGGGAGTTACTGCCCCTACCCCAACATTCTACCACTAATCTCTGTTAATCTGACAAAGCCTCTAAATGTCAAACAGGCGGCTAATCCTTATTAACAGCACAAACCCAAGAGATTTCTTTGCATTTCATGTCCTCAGTGCAAGGACACTAATTGTAGATGTAAAAGCAGAGAGAATATATAGAATTAAATAAATGTGCTGCATGGGCTGGGACATCACGTTGCAGCCACTAGTCCATCAGACTTATCCCGGCACACTCCGTTATCGCATCAGCAGCCTTAAACAACGACACTAGGAAGAACCCAGCAGAGCTGACTACCCGTTATGTAATTATCCATAATGACAGCTACTGGGGAAGGTCCAGACATCTGGGGATTTAGGAGTCTTCACCTCTGTTTCCACAGGTCGACAGACAAGCAGAAAAATGTGTCTCAGAAATCATTCATCTGTACAATCTATAGAAAGGCAAAGACTCTGACCCCCAGGGGTAAGATATACCGGGGGCACCTTCTACAAACAATCCCCAATGACAAAACTCTGGAAAAACCACCCAGAGGTGAGAAATAATGGGGGTAAATTCCACCGCAATAACCCCCCAGGGGTGCGATATAATTGGAGATCCAGAACTGCATAGAGTACACAGATAAGTTACAACAAACAACATCAACAGAAAAGTATTCACACCTGTGACAGGATGGACCTCCTACACCACCCTGTCGATGCTTGCTGGGGACCGGCTTGGTTTCCCTTGCCACCATCCCATTTCTTTATCCCAAATTGTGCCCTCTAATCGCAGTAGGAGGGGCTTCCTGCTGCCACCACTAGGCTCCTTCCCCTAGGACCGCTTAATTCTGGGTAACTCGCACTGTTAGTGTACCCCTTGCTGGGCACTTGGGCTGGAACACCTGACCTCTTGTCTTCAGATCAGGGTTGCTGTGGATGGTTCCCCCTGGCCAACCACACTGGTCAGAGCTGCAGGTAGCGGGCAAAGCGTTTGTACTAGATGCTAGGTTCCAACCTCAGAACAGCCGGATAACAGATTAGATTGATCTAATCTGTAGATCACAGGAATTGCTGGAGGTAAGAAGACGTCAAAGCAGGATCTTGAAGCAATGATGTTTTATTAGCTCAAGTGTCCTAATAAGGACAGTTACACACTAGATTATGGTACTAGTGATCTCAGAAAGTACTGCTGGAATAATGATACATTATATGGTCAAACAGTGCTCTTTTTATACACATACCCCGGCAGGAGGTTATCCGGCCCCCTGCCCCTTTAACCAATCCAGGCTGCTTCATGCATCCTGCACATAAATCAGCCAAAAGGGGTTAACACCTTTTTACATAGCTGCTAGTGGCCCCACAACCCCTGAAATATTACATCAGATATCAGGATGTAAAATCCTCTAGACTTGGAGTTAACACAATTTTATACTTTTAACAAAATTTAAACCTATCTGTGATAGCCTAAAACTTCCTGGTTGTATTGTTCAGAGGTTTCCTCTTTAACAAGGCAGGATAACAGGTAACAACTCCCTGCTGAGTATTCAATTGCTGGTCAGTCACAGATGAAAAATATCTAATTAGCCTAATTGGGATTTCCTCTAGAAAAGTTACAAAACCAAATCATGACTGTCTTAGAAGTTACAAATCAAGTTTCCTTCAGCATTTGATTATTGTATCAGAAATAAGTAGATTTCTGATACGGAAATATAACACAGTGGGCCTGATTCATTAAGGAAAGTTAAGTAAAAAATTGATAGAGTAGTTTCCTGGACAAACCATGTTACAATGCAAGGGTTGAAAATGAGTTTTCTATTCTCCACATAAGTTAAATGCTGTCTGTATTTTCATGCTGCACACAAATACTTTCTAGCTTATTAATACACTGAAATTTAAAGTTGATATTTGTGTGCTACATGAAAAAAACAGAATCAGGCAGAGTTTCGAAAATCAGTACATTTGCAATTATATAAATTGGCACACTGTGGTTTTAATTTATATACTTTTATACAATAAGTTATTTATAAGTGATCCAGCCACACTACCTTATCCCTATAAGAGCATAATTATAGCCAGAATACAGACCCAGTCTACGGCAACTATACGAATTGGAGGCCTCAAGTTGGAGTCTGTCTCTCTCAGAAAGTGTAGGGACTTAGTATGGGGACTGTTAGAATGTATAAGAGGTTTTTCCTTGTCCTCACACACACTTTAGCAGGAATCCTGATGCTGAGCTACAGGAGCAGAATCCTGGGAGTCCAGGAGATGTCCCCCAATTCAGGATGTTCCCAGACATTCTGGGTGAATAGGAAACTACACAAACATGTTTCACTCAACACTATTCAAAGTAACTCTTCACCCTTATCCTTACAAACTGGTGTAAAGCTCTCTTTCCATGTTCTCTGGGGATGTTTTTTTGCACCCCCTCTCCAGATAGAGGTGTCAACACTGCACCGAGCAGCCTGGATGGCTGGGGGACCCCAAGCTTGCGTTCTCCCTGCTTTAAACCCAGCAAGACTTTCTGAGACTAACTGAGGATTTGGAAGTGTGGGGGTTGAGGTTCACAATGCTTGCTTTTTATTTATTTCTTGTTCATTACACAGTACACTGTTTATAAGTAGTGCTCCTGATCTGCAAAATTCAAGTCCTGTTGCAAATTGCGGATGGTCATGTGCTCGAAAAAGAACACCCCCGAAAATGAGCCATGTTCACCCATATCACAACAAGATCCACCCGGACATGCAGAACATATAGGTGTGAAAGGGTCAGTAAGCAGAAAACTTGACACATCCCATGTCTGACATGTCTTGTATCTGACACGAGTACTTTAAGAACACAAACACAGAAAGTTTTTAAATTAACTTAATACAACAAAATGTCACAATGCTAATGGAAGGAAGGAGAGTAACATGACACTAAAGAGAGGACATTATACTACAGATGAAGGAGAGTAACAGGATACTAAAGAGAGGACATTATACTACAGATGAAGAAGAGTAACAGGATACTAAAGAGAGGACATTATACTACAGATGAAGAAGAGTAACAGGACACTACATAGAGGACATTATACTATAGATGAAGAAGAGTAACAGGATACTAAAGAGAGGACATTATACTACAGATGAAGAAGAGTAACAGGACACTACAGAGAGGATATTATACTATGGAGGAAGGAGAGTAACAGGACA
This sequence comes from Mixophyes fleayi, assembly GCF_038048845.1. Lineage (NCBI taxonomy): Eukaryota > Metazoa > Chordata > Amphibia > Anura > Limnodynastidae > Mixophyes > Mixophyes fleayi. The sequence continues at coordinate 348,782,071 of NC_134404.1, read as the reverse complement.
CTACAGAGAGGACATTATACTATAGATGAAGAAGAGTAACAGGATACTAAAGAGAGGACATTATACTATAGATGAAGGAGAGTAACAGGACACTACATAGAGGACATTATACTATAGATGAAGGAGAGTAACAGAACATTATAGAGAGGACACTATACTATGGAGGAAGAAGAGGCACTGGCATTAATGTAAGCACAAAAACTGTGCGGTGGGAGCTTAATGGAATGGGTTTCCATGGCCGAGCAGCTGCATGCAGCCTCACATGACCAAGACCAATGCCAAGCGTCTGATGGAGGGGTGTAAAGCACACCGACACTGGACTGTGGAGCAGGGGAAACGTGTTCTGTGGAGTGATGAATCACGCTTCTCTGTCTGCAGTCAGATGGGCGAGTCTGGGTTTGGTGGATGCCGGGAAAACGTTACCTGCCTGACTGCACTATGCCAACTGTGAAGTTTGGTGGAGGAGGGATAATGGTATGGGGCTGTGTTTCAGGGTTTGGGCTAGGCCCCTTATCTCCAGTGATGTGACTGTGCATAAATGTGATGTCTGTGATACCACTTTCATACTGCCGCCCCGGCAATATCCCGGGTTGTTAACCCGGGATATTGCCGGGGCACAGGGCAGTATAGATAAGAAGATTCCCGGGTCGGGCGGGTTCATACTGCACCTGCCCGACCCGGGTTTTAGAAAAAAAAAAGTGTAAAAAAAGATTTTAATTAATAAAAAATACATAACAAATGTTTACTTAACTTATTTTCAGCCAGCGGTGTCTCCGGTGCGTTGCCGGCTGTCAGGGGGACCTCTGGGTACTAAAATGACGTAAATTCTAGTCCATTAGAAATGACGTAATTTTAGTACCCAGAGGTCCCCCTGACAGCCAGCAACGCACCGGAGACACCGCTGGCTGAAAATAAGTTAAGTAAACATTTGTTATGTATTTTTTATTAATTAAAATCTTTTATTTTTACTTCCCCATTTTTTTTTTTTTACAGTATGAATGGTGAGACCCGGGAATTACACGGGTTGTACCATTCATACTGCAGGCGAGCGGGGTCCAACCCGGGAATTACCCCTCGCAAAATCCCGGGTCTAAGTCCCGGGATTTTAGACCCGGGATTTTGTGGTTGGACTATTCATACTGCACCAAGACCTGGGTTTTTCAGCGTGCCTCTGCAGTATGAATGGGGTATGAGTGTAATGTGTGTGCATGTAATATGCCGGTGTGTAAGTTCAATGTGTTGGTATAAGTGTAATGCATAGTTGTATGTTTGTAAGTGTTATGAGTCGGTGTGTAAGTATGTAGGTGTAAGATTAAGGTGTACGTGTGTGTAAGTGTAATGTGTGGTGTTGGTGGCTTTATAAGAAGCGGCGGTCTTTAGGACCCTTCAGCATCACGCAACTACAACACACGTCCTTACTTTGTAGGATAGCAATGAGTAATGTGAGGAGAGCGAGAGGGGAGACAGGAGGGGAGGCCATAAATGTGACAGAGAGAAAAGAGGGGAAGCAGAAGGCAGAATTAACGATTATAAATAAATCTAATAGAGGTAGAAGGAAGACAGTGGCAACATTATGAGTTATATCCAGGTCTGTGAGGTATAATGGAAATTATGAAGAGCTAAGAATGATCCCCATCTCCTCTAAAATCCACGTGAAACTTTTATCCCTCACCATAAACCCTTCACCACACCTCTCCTTCTTATATCTCTAACGTCATCTCTTTATACACAGCCTTCTGCCCTCCCCACACTGAATCCAAACTGTGCCTCACCTATTGAGTGACAACCACAAGCCACTGCTTGCCTCCCTGTGGTACTTCTTTCCATTTCTAATCAGCCCTTTCTCCTCCTGACAACTCTCTCACTGGTCCTCCCTCTCCTGTTCCAAGTCTCATTCTGTTCCCAGTAGGTTGTGCGATCTCACAAGCAGACCTCATCCCCATTGTCTTCCTATCAGTCGCCCTTCTCTTCTACCCCATACAAACATTCATGATAATAATAACCAAAAATAATGCTGCTTAAGTGATAAATAAAACATAACCGGAGAGTACTAAGATTATACTGAACTGTCTGTAAATAAAAGAAAGACAAACAGGAATAAAGTTGAAGAATTACGAATCCTTCTTGTCGATGTTACATTTATATAGTTTCTGACCATAGCTCTGACTATAGGTTGATATTATAAATCAAGGGCATCGAATGTTTACTTTCGTACCTTGGAACACAACTGGGAGAGCATCTATCAACTTCCCATGTAGCGAATAGGTTCATGGGCACAGGGGGAGAGCCAGGTCCTTCAGATTTTACCAATGTCCCCGCAACAACCAGACTGGGGGCAGGGTCCATCCCGCGACTGATACCCAAGGATGTATTCCCTCCGTTCCCAGACAGACCTACTGTGCTGCTGAGGAGAACTCCTCCTCCTCTGTCTGCCATCATCTGCTCCAACGACACAAATATCCTGCAACGAGAAGAGAATGTAACACTGAGCAGGAGGGTAATGGATACTTAGCAGGGTGCAACATATATCAGTATGCATGTATACTGTATATAAGGGCCAGCGAACGGGGCTCTGTCATATACATTGTATATAGGGTACAGACAACTGGGTCCCTGACATACATACAGTATATAGAAGATAGAGGGGTCTCTGACACACACAAAATAAATAAATAAAAATTATATATATATATGTATATTATATATATATATATATATATATATATATATATATATATAGATAGATAGATAGATAGATAGATAGATATAGATATAGATATAGATATATAGAGAGAGAGAGAGAGAGAGAGACAAGGGAGTGATTTGATTTAACTTACATGTTTTGAAGTGGTTTAAAGCAGGGCCGGATTTACCATTAGCAAAACTAGGCAATTGCCTAGGGCCCAGTGGTACCCAGAGGGCCCTCCCAGGGCTAGTGGTGAGACCAACCTTTAAAAATGGGCCGCTACTTATGGGCCAGTGCTATATGCTTGCACCCCCGGGCTAAAGTCTTCCAGCCAGCCCCTGAATAGGGGTATATGTTATGCTAAAAAACTATAGTGCTATGGATTTTTTCAGGGAGGGGGCCCCAAACCAGTATCTTGCCTAGGGCCCCATGTGGTCTAAATCCGGCTCTGGTTTAAAGGAATCTTTTTCTACAGCTAACAGCAGACTGACAGGGGTGTCTGCAGTGAAAAGTGATTACACAGAACATCTGCAGAGAACTCCTTTTTAAAGGTAAGGTGGGAGTGTCACCTGCCAATCAAGCTAGGACTGTGGGAGGGGTGTAAAGTGTAAAAACCTGTATTTCATTGTTCAATGCAACTGATGCCAGATATTGGCCAGTGTTTAGACAGAAGGACTGTGTCTAGTCAGTGTTAGGTTGTCTGGTGTCATCCTGATGGAAAGTGCACCGTTTATTTGTGAAGTGAACAATAAAAGCAGTTTATTCACCAAAAAGTTGTTTGTGTATGCATCACCAAAAGTGTGGCTATGTCACAAGTAGTGTTAGAACTGGGATGCTTAGGGAAGCAAGTTTCCGCTACCCAAACTGCGTAGATTTTAACACGGAAGAAGTTTTGAGAGCCATTGTGAATATGGCTGCTGCACAGCAAGAGCAGCAAGCTCAGGTGCTACGAGTTGCAGAGGAATAGCAGGAAAACACCAGACTCTTACGGAAAGAATTAGCCCAGGTGGGGCGTAACAGAAATGTACCACCTGGTCTGGCTCTGCAGAAAATGTCACCAGCCAATGACATAGAAGCGTATCATGTGACCTTCGAGAGAGTTGCAAAAAGGACAAATTGGCCTCCTGAAGTTTAGGTTGGCATCATATCTACCCTGCAAAGCTCAGCGAGTTTATATGAAACTGGATGAAGACTAGGTCTCTGATTATCTATGCTTAAAATCTGAGCTATTAGCTCGCATTGGGGTTTCGGGTCCAGACCAAGCCCTGAGCTACCACAGGTGGCGCTATGACCAAGAAAAACCGGGCTGAGCACAATTGTCCGAAATTTCCATAATGTAAAAAAAATGGCTGCTGCCAGAGGTCTATTCTGATTATTGAAGTTTTAGATCACTGCATTTGAGTTTGGACTGCGGTCTGCAAAGGTAGGTGCTGCAGTCGGACCCACAGTCTTATGAAGAGCTTGCCTCAGCTGTAGAGGTTTTGTGCTTTACATCATCATCAACATTTATTTATATAGCGCCAGCTATATAAAGCACTTTACAATTGAGGACAAACAGTAATAAACAATACTGGGTAAAAAGGACAAAGAGGCTTACAATCTATAGCAAATGACCAAAGTAACTGCGTTCATGCCAAAACTGAGGGCACATTAAAAGCCAAATTTGACAATCCTTGCTACAGGGCCTCATGGTAAAGCCGTTATTGACAGAGGGCCGGTTATAAAGGTGTGTAATCCGAAGTGCTTCAAATGCGGTGAGCCAGGCTACCGAGTGTCCTAAACTATAAGAACCCAGGGTCTGTTCTATTGTGCATATTAGGCCTTCATATCCAAGCTGTTGTAACATGAGTCCCACATGAGGAAGTCCTTGCTTGTTCCAAGTGACTGTGCTTATCCTTCAAAATCTTGTCCTAGCTTTGGTTGACTCTGGGAGTGAGCTTACATTGGTTTCTAGCTCTGCCCTGCCCGAAACCATAACTACTTGGTTGCCCAAGGTGAAGGTCCTTTGCATAAATGAGATGACTGAGGAGTATAAGAGAACACTTCTGCCAGTCACACATAACAAACAAACAGTTATGGTGGTAGCTACTATAGCACCTAAGCTGCAATATCTGCTTATTCTGGGGTTAGGTTTCCCACTATTTAAAGAGGTCCTCTTTGAACAAGTCTGGACGAACATGTCGGCAACTGATTCAGCGGTTGAAAGTATGGTCTTAAAGGATCTGCCTAAGAAACCACAATGTCTGGACCTTGATCTTTAGGAACTGCCAACCCGAAATGCTATCTTGGGGGTCACAGCAGGACTTCCACAAAGCTGTCACCATTGGGGGAAGCTTGGACTATTTTTTGCCCCAAATGTATGAGAGGCTGGGGAAGATAGGGCCCACTGAACAACATGTAAAAGAGGCTCAGGAACAGCAATCGAGAAGTTATGATAAAACTGCTGTAGTTCGATCTTTCAAGCCTGGGAACAAGGTCCTAGTCCCAACCCAGAAAAGCAAACTTTTTCGCCAACTGGCAAGTTCTAGAGGCTGTCGGCTCTGTCAATTACTGAGTCCATCAATTTGGGAGGAGAAGGGAGGAACGAAACGAAACACATCAATCTTCTTAAACCTTTGCATGATTAGGACCACTCTCCTCAGTTAGTAGGACAATCATCGAAAAGACTGAGGTTCCCATAGAGACAGGTTTATCTGTTAGGCAAAAACAACAGCCTGAGGAAATGATAGACCGGAATAGGGTTGTCTTCTCACCCAATCCTGGGGGCACTACTAATTTATCACAAGGTTGTCATTCTGTCAGGAGTTGTCTCCTAGCAGAAGCCATACTGCAGTCCTGAAGCCAGACGGACTGTAGTATATAGTGACACATGCACACTTGTGGTAATGTATACAAGAGAAGTTGTCGAATATGAATCACCAGAAGTGTGTGTATATATATATATATATATATATATATATATATATATATATATATATATATATATATATATATATATATATATATATACACACATATATACACGCATATATATATACACGCACATATATATATATATGTATACAAAACAAAAAGACAATTGTCAGCGCTTATCCTTTACACCGCATATCTGTGTGTATCTAGCGCATTGAAAACATGAGGTGTTAGTTCATATTTTTATCAAAACATTTAAGCCTGCACCTCAGGGCACCTCATTATATGTAGGTTCTACACTGACTCATATGCTTTAAACATCATTAAAATGGAGTTAAAATCAAATGCATTCAACTCCAGGTATAGGAGTTTACATCTAGCAAGGGCTGGCTTGTGAGCCACCTCCAAATGCACCTTAAATAGGCTTGATGGACAGCTGCTATGACAATACGGCAATATTTTAAAACAAAACCATAGAATAAAAGCAGAGATCTGCTGGGGTAGATGGCAGTGTACAACAGCCGAGAATTCACACAAGTCCAAGGTTTTGGGCACCACTGGCCTCAGCCTGTTTCACTAAGCAGAAGAACAACAAACCTCAAAATAAACACCTTGCCTGTCCAGCACTAACTAAACACACAGGAAGACCCTCTCTCCTGTGAAGGACCTTGTGTCCCAAACACATACAAAACATAGAGGTAATTGCTCACCATTTGTAGTCTCTCTCAGGAAGCATCCAACTTCCTCCCCAGGTCTGAGAGTCTGCATGTCCAGTGTGGCTGCTTTTTAAACAACCACACACAGGTGTAGTTGCAAATCAGCCTACACTTAGGCTGGAGGCCTAGAATACCTGGAATGGGCTTGATGAATGAAGCCCGTCCTCTCTACATTTTCAACCCCAGGGACCCCAACCATATTTTCCTACAGTTGAGAAACACACTTTAGAAAGATTTTCCCACATATATAAACAATCCCCCTCCTGGGGTTTTAATGTACACAAGGCAGAAAGACTGAGACATATGCCCCTTCCATTTTAGCACTTGCCCAGTGCTTCTGTCACACACACACACACACATATATATATATATATATATATATATATATATATATATATATATATATATATATATATATATATATATATATAGGGATGGAAGTGGGCTGGTATATAGTGGTAGATCACACCATTCACTTACATTTTCCATACCGCCACTTCTAAATTTCCACTTAGAACACTAAGGGCTTTTGGCCTTTGCTAAGAGCTAGTAAATGGTTCCTGGGGTTCTGGATGAAGAGTGATGGTGGACTCCATCCATTAGGCTTGTGGGCCTCCAGCTTGACGATAGGCTGATTAACACTAGCACCTGTATAAGGTAGTGACTGCAGGATCTATATATGAGAAAGCCGGTTGTGAGAAAACTATATGTGCTGGAACGTCTACTTTTTTTTTTAGTTTGACAGCCAGGAACGACTTGTGTTTAATTAGTGCCGGACAGGCAAGGTGTTTATTTTGAAGTTTGCTGTTTTCTCTGCTTAGCAAAACTAGCTGAGGCCAGCTGTACACAAAACCTGGATACTGTCCCCCTAAACCAGGAGAGATACTCTGCAGAGACTTTGTGCATTGTGACACATGCTGGGAGTTGCAGTGCCACATATCCAAGTCCAACCGGTATTTAGTATTTGGTCTGCACAATTGTGGAAACTGTTACAGTTTAAAGGGACAGACCCTCTTTTTTGGAAAACAGTGCTGATACATGTCCTGAGTAAAAATGGCTACAAAGTTGCCCGTAAAACCAGAAAACATGGAAGACATAGTTAAGGCTTTCTTTACAGGCTACATCGGTTCACCAGGAATCCATCAGGGCTCAGCATGAAGCTACCAGGGTGCAGCAATTGGTCATCAATGAAAACCAGAGGCAACAATGGCAAACTCAAGAAGCCTTTAACTGAAGTGGTACAATAGATGGCTGCAGTGGCTAAAAATGTGTCCTCCAGGTCAGTAACTAGCTCCAGTTCCAAACTAGCTAGTCACTTTCATCAAAAAACGAAGTGGAGGTGTATCTGACCATCTTTGAGAAAACCGTTGAGTGTGAGAGGTCTAAAGAAAAGTAGGCTGGCCTGTTGGCACCTCTTCTTGCAGGAGAACCTCAAAAAGCCTCCTTCGATTTAAGCACTGCAGATGCTCAGGACTATGAACAAAAGCTAAAAAACTGAAATTCTGACTCGCCTGGGAGTTACACCGTCGGTTCGACAGCAATGAGTGCATCACTGGGTTTATTCCATGGACAAGCCTCCTCCCTCACAAATGCACAATCTTATTCATCTGACCAAGTAATGGTTACATCCCGAGACATTAACCGGTCCACAGATGGTTGAAACAGTTGTCATGGACCGTTATTTTAGGTCTCTGCCCATGATTTTGCGCAAGTTGTTGAGCCACAGGGACCCTCAGACAGCTGACAAGTTGGTGAAGATGGTGAAGAGGTATCTGGTGGTAGAGGAACTACTGGCTGTACCACACACCTCTTAGATCCGTGACAGCACACTTCAGTAACATCTTGCAAGACTGTTCCATGGGAAAAGGCTGTTGGGCGGTTAAGAGGATATAAAAATGAAGATTGTTGGCACTGGGCCTGGAGACTGGCAAGAGAGGCCGTGAAGGTCCAGACCACACAAAAGACTTGACAATAATGTGCTTAAATGTTTTAGGTGTGGTATGCCAGGATATGTTGTTGCTAATTAACCAGTTATTCAAGAACCCATGTAATGCGATGCTGCCTTTGAATATGGCAGAATGTCTTCCTCTACCAGGTTAGCCTGTACTGTTTTACCTCTGGCTGAGCCAGAAAAACAAATGTGTGTAATTTTTATGGAGGCCAACCAGATAGTGGCAGAAACAAGAAGTTTAATTACTCTTGTGAAAGTGGGGTTAGTAAACTCCTCAAAATTCCTGTTGGTGTAACTTGTATACATGGTGACACCCGGTATTATGTCACTACTGAGGTGAATATTGAGACCTCCTGTGGGTCGCCTGTTGTTAATGTCTGGTTGGTGCCTTTCTTGGTGCATGATGGTATAATGGGCAGAGATTTTCCCCATTCTTGTAAATTATGGGAATCCCGTATGGTCTCAGGGGTGAGTGGTCTAGGGTCATTTGACTGCCCTGATCGTCCGCTGGCAGTAGGTGGGTCTTGTGAACCTCCAGAGCAATTTCCCTTTGCTTGTATGACTGGGGAAATAGCAAATTATTAGGGTCAAAGTGAGGCACCTCTTGCAGGGTAAAGAGAAGCTGTAGACCGAGATGAAAGTATCCTAACTGAGGTGAGGAAGGAACTGTTTGCGTCAGAACAGTTAAAAGACCAACCCTAATAAAACCCAGAGAAAATATGAGTTATTAATGGGGAGCCCGTAGAACCTGGTCGACAGGCTTCCACACATGGCCATTTGTAATGAGCTTTTGTACCAAATGATAAAAAGGGGTGAGAATGTGGTAGAACAACTGGTTGTTCATCAGTCATATAGGAGAACAGTCCTAGGGGTAAATGTATTAATGTCCGGATTCTTCAACTCGGACGTGTTCATCGTCTTTGGCGATTAAATTTAAAGCGGCGCTGCATTGTAAAGGGAAACTTCCCTTTACAATGCAGCGCCGCTTTAAATTTAATCGCCGAAGACGCTGAACACACCGGAGTTGAAGAATCCGGACATTAATACATTTACCCCCTAGACTTATCTCACGGTCACATCACAGCAGGACACTTAGGGGCAGAAGAAAGGATTTTACAGTGGTTCTTTTGGCCAGGGGTGCATAAAGAGGTGTTGGAATATTGTTCTTCCAGTTCCGAGTGCCAGTATCATGTTCCCAGACCCCATTTCAGTAGCCCACTAGTGCTCATGTCTATTATAAAGGTCCCTTTTGACAGGGTAGCCATGGATCTTGTTGGGCTTTTGTTAAAGTCTTCTCAGTGGCATCAGTATATGTTAGTGATAATGGATTATGCTTCCCAGTATCCTGAGGCAATCCTTTTGCGCAATATCTTAACCAAGACACTAGCTAGAGCTGGTGCATGTCTTTAGCAAAGTGGGAATACATAAAGAAATACTGACTGACCAAGGTACCCCCATTGTGTCTAGAATCACAAAGGAAATGTGCAAATTGTTTAAGGTTGCTCACCTCAGAACATCCGATTACCATCCCGAGAACGATGGTCTGGTAGAAAGGTTCCAAAAAACATGCTAAAAAAGGTTTAAAGATGGGAAAACTGGGATTATTTGTTGCCATATTTATTACTGGTCATTAGAGAAATTTCTCAGTCCTCTACAGGGCTCTCACCATTTGGTTTGTTGTATGGGAGATAACCCAGAGGGTTGCTGGATGTTGCAAAAAAGACGTGGGAAGGGCAACCGACTCCTTAGTGTTATTGAAAACATGTCAGATGCAAGAACAGGATTGTTCCTGTGGTGCCCTTTGCTCATGGAACAGACCCAACAAACTCAACAGAAGGTGTGTAATTAGAATGCCCAGGTACGTACGTTTATCCTGGGGGGCAGAGTTCTTATTTTGGTACCCACAGTAGAAAGCAAGTTCTTGGCTAAATGGCAGGGTCCCTTTGACATGAGGGAGAAAGTTAATGAGGTTAACTATAAATGTACTAGATGGGGAAAAAAAAGCCCAAACAAATTTACCATTTACCAAAATAACATCTACATGAATGCTAGGACCCAGAACATCACACTGCCTTCGCCAGCTTGCATTCCCACAGGGCATCATGGAGCCATGTCTTTCCCAGTTGAACAATGCACACGCACCGGGCTGTCCACATGATGCAAAAGAGAATGTGATTGACCAGACCAGGCCACCTTCTTACATTGCTCCATTTCTGATAATCATTTGCCCAATGTAGGAGCTTTCGGTGGTGGACAGGTGTCACCATGAGCTCTCTGACCAGTCTGTGGCTGCACTGGCCATGGTTTGACAACTGTCTATCAGCATTCACAGCAATCATTGTTACAGTAGTTCTGTGGGATTGGACCATACATGCTAGCCTTCGCTCCCCGAGGACATCAATGAGCCATGGGCACCCAAGACACTGTCACCAGTTCATCGATTGTCCTACATTGGACCACTTTTGGTAGGTACTAGTCACTGCATACTGGGAACACCCCATAAGACATGCTGTTTTGGAGATGCTCTGACCCAGTTTGTCTAACCATCACAATTTGGCCCTTGTCAAATTCGCTCAGATCCTTACACTTGCCCATTTTTCCTGCTTCCAACACATCAACTCCATGAACTGACTGTTCACTTACTGTCTATCATATCCCACCTCTTGACAGGTGTCATTGTAATGAGATAATCAATGTTATTCACTTCTCTTGTCAGTGGTTTCATTGTTGTGGGTGATCGGTGTGGACACCCCTTCTAATTAGTGTATTTGGCCATTTGAACTACACCCATTGCTAACAGGTGTATAAAATCAAGCATACAACAATGCAATTTCAAAAGTCACTCATTAGCAGTAGAATGAGCTCACAGACAGGAACCACCGAGTGCTGATCACGTAAAAATAGTGTTGCAACACTCACAAAAAACTTCCAAACTGCCTCTGGAAACGACATTAGCACAATAACTGTTGTCAGGAGCTGCATGGATTGTGTCACCATGGCCAAGCAGCTGCACACAAGAGTAATGCCAAAAGGCTGGAGTGGTGTAAATAACACAAACAACGGATTCTGGAGCAATGGAAACGCATTCTCTAGAGAAGCAAATCCTACTTCACCATCTGGCAGATGAATATGGGTTTGGCAAATGTCAGGAGATTGCTTCCTACTCGAGTGCGTACTGCCAACTGTAAAGTTTGATGGAGAAGGAATAATGGTGTGGGGTTTGGCCTGGGCCCCTTAGTTCCAATGAAGGGAAATGTTAATGTCACAGCATATAATGATATTCTAGAGAATTGTGTGCTTCCAACTTTGTGGCAATAGTTTGGAGAAGACCCTTTCTAGCTTCAGCATGACAATGCCCCTACGCACAAAGCGAGGTCCATCAAAAAATGGTTTCCTGAGTTGTTGTGGAATAACTTGACTGCACAGAGCGCTGACCTCAAGACTAACAAACACATGTGAGATGAACTGGAACACCAATTGAGAGCCAGGCTTTAACACTCAACATCAGCGCCTGATACCACTATTACCCAACATCAGTGCCCAACCTCAAAAATGCTCTTGTGGCTGAATGGATGCGAATTCCCACAACAAAGGGGAGGGGAGGGGAGGGGGGCAGCTTCATATGAATACCCTTGGTTTTGGAATGTGATGTTCAAAAAGTACATAAGGATGTGATGTTTGGGTGCCCACATACGTTTGGCCATGTAGTGTAGTGGGATATATACTATATATAGGGGGCAAGGACCATGGTTTCTAAAGTATATACACTGTATAGAGCACAGTCGTCAGGGTCTCTGATATAAATACTGCATATAGGAGACAGGTATTGGGGTTTCTGACATATAATTTGTATATAGATGACTCTGAAATAAAAACTATATATAAGGGACATTGACCAGAGTTTCATACTGTATATAAGTGACAGGGTCTCTGACATATATAAAATGTTTATAGGGGAAATGTGTGTGTGTGTGTGTCTCTGACATACACTGTATATAGGAACGGGTATTGTGGTCTCTCACATCTATACTGCATATCAGTGAAATGCTTGCATGCTTCTGACATATATACTGTATATAGGGGATGAGGATCAGCGTCTCTACATAGGGGAAGGGGTTCTCTGACACATAACATGCAAATAGGGGACGGGGGTCTCTCACACATACCCTGCACATAGGGGACGGGGGTCTCACACATACCCTGCACACAGGGGACGGGGGTCTCACACATACCCTGCACACAGGGGACGGGGGTCTCTCACATACCCTGCACACAGGGGACGGGGGTCTCTCACACATAACATGCAAATAGGGGATGGGGGTCTCTCACACATACCCTCAGCATAGGGGACGGGGGTCTGACACATACCCTGCACAAAGGGGACGGGGGTCTGACACACATATCCTGCACACAGGGGACGGGGGTCTCTCACACATAACATGCAAATAGGGGACGGGGGTCTGACACATACCCTGCACATAGGGGACGGGGGTCTCACACATACCCTGCACATAGGGGACGGGGGTCTCACACACATACCCTGCACATAGGGGACGGGGGTCTCACACATACCCTGCACACAGGGGACAGGGGTCTCTCACACATACTCTGCACATAGAGGACGGGGGTCTCTCACACATACCCTGCACATAGGGGACGGGGGTCTCACACATACCCTGCACATAGGGGACGGGGGTCTCACACATACCCTGCACATAGGGGACGGAGGTCTCACACATACCCTGCACATAGGGGACGGGGGTCTCACACATACCCTGCACATAGGGGACGGGGGTCTCACACATACCCTGCACACAGGGGACGGGGGTCTCTCACACATAACATGCAAATAGGGGATGGGGGTCTCTCACACATACCCTCAGCATAGGGGACGGGGGTCTGACACATACCCTGCACAAAGGGGACGGGGGTCTGACACACATATCCTGCACACAGGGGACGGGGGTCTCTCACACATAACATGCAAATAGGGGACGGGGGTCTGACACATACCCTGCACATAGGGGACGGGGGTCTCACACATACCCTGCACATAGGGGACGGGGGTCTCACACACATACCCTGCACATAGGGGACGGGGGTCTCACACATACCCTGCACACAGGGGACAGGGGTCTCTCACACATACTCTGCACATAGAGGACGGGGGTCTCTCACACATACCCTGCACATAGGGGACGGGGGTCTCACACATACCCTGCACATAGGGGACGGGGGTCTCACACATACCCTGCACATAGGGGACGGAGGTCTCACACATACCCTGCACATAGGGGACGGGGGTCTCACACATACCCTGCACATAGGGGACGGGGGTCTCACACATACCCTGCACATAGGGGACGGGGGTCTCACACATACCCTGCACATATGGGACGGGGGTCTCACACATACCCTGCACATAAGGGACGGGGGTCTCACACATACCCTGCCCACAGGGGACAGGGGTCTCTCACACATAACATGCAAATAGGGGATGGGGGTATCTCACACATACCCTCAGCATAGGGGACGGGGGTCTCACACATACCCTGCACATAGGGGATGGGGGTCTCTCACACATACCCTGCACATAGGGGACGGGGGTCTCTCACACATACCCTGCACAAAGGGGACGGGGGTCTCTCACACATACCCTGCACATAGGGGACGGGGGTCTCTCACACATACCCTGCACACAGGGGACAGGGGTCTCTCACACATACCCTGCACATAGGGGACGGGGGTCTCACACATACCCTGCACATAGGGGACGGGGGTCTCTCACACATACACTGCACACAGGGGACAGGGGTCTCTCACACATACCCTGCACATAGAGGACGGGGGTCTCACACATACCCTGCACACAGGGGACAGGGGTCTCTCACACATACCCTGCACATAGGGGACGGGGGTCTGACACATACCCTGCACATAAGGGACGGGGGTCTCTCACACATACCCTGCACATAGGGGACGGGGGTCTCACACATAACATGCAAATAGGGGACGGGGGTCTCACACATACCCTGCACAAAGGGGACGGGGGTCTCACACATACCCTGCACATAGGGGACGGGGGTCTCACACATACCCTGCACATAGGGGACGGGGGTCTCACACACATACCCTGCACATAGAGGACGGGGGTCTCTCACACATACCCTGCACATAGGGGACGGGGGTCTCACACATACCCTGCACATAGGGGACGGGGGTCTCACACATACCCTGCACACAGGGGACGGGGGTCTCTCACACATACCCTGCACACAGGGGACGGGGGTCTCACACATACCCTGCACACAGGGGACGGGGGTCTCACACATACCCTGCACATAGGGGACGGGGGTCTCACACATACACTGCACACAGGGGACAGGGGTCTCTCACACATACCCTGCATATAGGGGACGGGGGTCTCACACATACCCTGCACATAGGGGACGGGGGTCTCACACACATACCCTGCACATAGGGGACGGGGGTCTCACACACATACCCTGCACATAGGGGACGGGGGTCTCACACATACCCTGCACATAGAGGACGGGGGTCTCACACATACCCTGCACATAGGGGACGGGGGTCTCTCACACATACCCTGCACATAGGGGATGGGGGTCTCACACATACCCTGCACATAGGGGACGGGGGTCTCACACATACCCTGCACATAGAGGACGGGGGTCTCTCACACATACCCTGCACATAGGGGACGGGGGTCTCACACACATACCCTGCACATAGGGGACGGGGGTCTCACACATACCCTGCACACAGGGGACGGGGGTCTCTCACACATACCCTGCACATAGGGGACGGGGGTCTCACACATACCCTGCACATAGGGGACGGGGGTCTCTCACACATACCCTGCACATAGAGGACGGGGGTCTCTCACACATACCCTGCACATAGAGGACGGGGGTCTCTCACACATACCCTGCACATAGAGGACGGGGGTCTCTCACACATACCCTGCACATAGGGGACGGGGGTCTCACACATACCCTGCACATAGAGGACGGGGGTCTCTCACATACCCTGCACATAGAGGACGGGGGTCTCTCACACATACCCTGCACATAGGGGACGGGGGTCTCACACATACCCTGCACATAGGGGACGGGGGTCTCACACATACCCTGCACATAGGGGACGGGGGTCTCACACATACCCTGCACATAGAGGACGGGGGTCTCTCACACATACCCTGCACATAGGGGACGGGGGTCTCACACATACCCTGCACATAGAGGACGGGGGTCTCTCACACATACCCTGTGTCAGGCGCCGTCCGCACGGCCGCCTGACTGTATGATCGCGCGTCTGGTTGCTAGGCAACCAGACGCGTCATTTCCGGATCCTCGGCCGCCTGACCTCTGCAGACAGCGCGACCCGTTGCTAGGCAACGGGACGCTATAGTGATTCCCGGCGCTGAGGATGACAGCGCTGCAGCGCTGATTCTATTGGAGCACTCCAGTATTTAAACCTTCTCTGGCCCTCCTACCAGTGCCAGAGTATCAGGTCTTCCTGCCTCCAGCGTTTCTGTGTACCAGTTGCTATATTGTTCCTGACCTTCCTCGTGCTGCCTGTGACCCTTTTGACCCGGACCGTTTGACCACCCCTATCTGGATTCTGCCTTGTACTGCGCTCCCTGTAGATTACCGACCCGGCTTGCCTGACCATTCTTCTGGATTTCCCCTTGGTACCTCCTCTACTTGAACGTTGCCGAACCGGCCTGTCTGACACTCCCTTGTATCTCGCTGTGGACTCTAGGAAGGACCGCGACCTGCGTGTCCCTGCAGCGGAGTCCATACTTCCTTGCGGGGGTTCCTGGTGAATACCAGGGGCACGTTAGACTCCGCGCCTTCCTCTGAGTTGCGCCAACAACAGCAGGTACCTTCTACCAGTCAAACACCCACTACAGTCGTGACAGTATACTCTGGCCATGACAACGGAGGGGTCTGGTGAACCGTCTGCTCGTGACCTACTCCTGCATTTGGCCCAACGTGTGGAGCAACAAGAAGCAGCCCAAGCGCATCTTCTACAATGTGTCCAAGGGATTGCTACCCGCTTCGATACATTTCAGAATGCTGCACCCGCTACACCAGCCATAACCTCTGCGGCATCCACAGCATCCAGTGTGGTTACGGTCTCTACAGCGGCCTCCGGTGTACGCATCCCGACACCCGAAAAGTTTGACGGTGATCCCAAGAAGTGCAGGGGCTTTCTGAACCAATGTGCCATCCAATTTGAGTGCAACCCAGGGGCCTTTTCTTCAGAACGCACCAAAGTAGCTTTTCTCATCTCCCTCCTCAGTGGTCAAGCCCTTGCCTGGGCCTCACCTTTATGGGAACAAGGGGGTCCACTTCTTCATAACTCCAACTCTTTCATTGAAGCTTTCAGGAAAGTCTTCGATGATCCCGGAAGAGTTGCTTCGGCAGCTACCAGCTTGTTAAACCTCCGCCAAGGTGACCTGTCCGTAGGGCAATACGCAGTTCAATTCCGAACCCTGGCTTCCGAGTTAAAATGGAATAATGAAGCACTGGTGGCAACCTTTTGGCAAGGTCTGGTGGATCGGATTAAGGATGAGTTAATTTCCAGAGAACTCCCGGCTGAGTTAGATTCTCTCATCTCCATGTGCATAAAGGTGGATTTGCGTTACCAAGAGCGCACGCAGGAACGCTCTCCTGGCAAACGGTTCATACCACGGCTAGCACCCCAGTTCCAAAATCCCATCCTGCCAGTGGACGAACCAATGCAAGTAGGACGCTCTAAATTATCCCTTGAAGAGAGGGAGAGACGCTTCAAACAACGCCTGTGTCTGTATTGTGGAGATCCGGGACACCTGCTAAGAGTTTGTCCCAAGAAACCGGGAAACTCTTCCTCCTAAATGGTGGCGGGGAGGCCGTTTTAGGAGAATCCACAGTTGCTCCCTATTCTAAAGAAAATTCTCCAGAATTTCAGATGGCTGTCATCCTGAGCACCCCCAAGGGTACCTTTTCCACCACGGCCTTTGTGGACTCCGGCTCCTCCGGGAACTTCATTTCGGCGGATCTAGCTTCGCAGCTCCAGATACCTCTGAACCCGTTGCCCCAACCGTTATCTCTGACGGCAGTCGACGGAAGTCGTGTCACTCACGGCTCCATCTCATCCGTGACTTCTCCTGTTCGGTTGAGGGTAGGAGTACTTCACAGCGAAATTATCCAACTTTTGGTGTTGCCGAGGTCCATTAATCCCCTCATCTTGGGGTTACCATGGCTGAGAAGACATTCTCCTCAGATGGATTGGGACCACGCTCAAGTTATGTCGTGGGGTGAAGGATGTCGCTTTGAATGTTTGTCTAGAGTCTTGCCTCCTAAATGTCAAGTAATGGCTCATTCCGAGCTAACCCACCTTCCTGAGGCTTATATGGAATTCCAGGATGTATTCAGTAAAGTGGAAGCGGAGATCTTGCCTCCCCATCGTCCCTGGGATTGCGCTATTGTTTTATCTCCTGACCAACCCATCCCCAAAGGGCGGACCTACCCTTTATCTCGTCCAGAGACGTCAGCCATGTCTCAATATATTTCAGAAAACCTGAAACGGGGATTTATCCGCAAATCTACTTCCCCAGCGGGTGCAGGGTTTTTTTTTGTTAAGAAGAAGGATGGGTCTCTTCGGCCTTGTATTGATTATCGTCCTCTCAACCGCATCACTGTCAAAAATCGATATCCACTACCTCTCATCTCCGACCTCTTTGACAAACTCAGTGGATCTCAAATCTTTTCCAAACTAGATCTCCGTGGGGCCTATAATTTGATTCGCATCAAAGAAGGAGACGAATGGAAAACGGCCTTTAACACCAGAGATGGACATTTCGAGTACCTGGTGATGCCCTTCGGCCTCTGCAACGCCCCAGCCATCTTCCAAACCTTCGTTAACGATATCTTTCATGACCTGTTATACACTTCTGTGGTAGTATATCTAGACGATATATTAATATTTTCTAAAGATCTGAAGACTCATCGGGAACAAGTAAAGGAGGTCTTACGCAGACTTCGGGAACATCACCTCTATTGCAAGCTGGAGAAATGTGTGTTTGAGATTAGTCAGGTATCTTTTCT
This sequence comes from Mixophyes fleayi, assembly GCF_038048845.1. NCBI lineage: Eukaryota > Metazoa > Chordata > Amphibia > Anura > Limnodynastidae > Mixophyes > Mixophyes fleayi. The sequence continues at coordinate 348,763,690 of NC_134404.1, read as the reverse complement.
TGGTTTCATCGTGTCGGGTCAAGGTCTTTGTATGGATCCCTCCAAGGTGTCAGCTATTCTGGACTGGCCTCAGCCACAAGGCCTTAAAGCTATTCAAAGGTTCATCGGCTTTGCAAACTATTATCGCCAATTTATTCAGGGATTCTCCACCATTATAGCCCCCATTACAGCGTTAACCAGGAAGACTGCCAACCCTAGGGTCTGGTCTTCGGAGGCCATGTCTGCCTTCATAACGTTAAAGAAAGCATTCTCTTCAGCCCCAGTTCTGTCCCAGCCAGATCAAGAACGACCTTTTTTCCTAGAGGTAGATGCATCCTCAGTAGGCATTGGGGCGGTGCTTTTTCAAGAGTCTCCGGCTGGCTCACACAACCCGTGTGGGTTTTTCTCCAGACGATTTCTTCCAAGCGAATGTAATTATGGAATAGGGGACAAGGAATTACTGGCCATCAAGGCGGCTCTGGAGGAGTGGCGACATCTGTTGGAGGGGGCTATATTTCCTGTTACTGTGTTTACCGACCATCGGAATCTAGTGTTCATTCAAGAGGCTCGTTGCCTTAATCCTCGGCAAGCCCGCTGGGCATCCTTCTTTGCTCGATTTGACATGAAGCTCACATTCTGCCCGGGAGCCAAGAATGGACGTGCTGATGCATTATCTCGCTCATTTGACGATTCCGATCGTTTAAGACCATTGGTTCCGCAGCATATTATTGATCCTTCTAATATCGTAGCCCTTACTAGGACCAAAACGTCCTCTCCTCCTCCAGGCCGGTCATTTGTGGAACCCCATCTCCGATTCAAGACCTTGCAGTGGGCTCATTCATCCCGCATTGCCGGCCATGCTGGAATAAAGAAGACTACATCGCTGCTTTGCCGACGCTTCTGGTGGCCTAATGTACGTGCCGATGTTGAGAGATTTATTGCTTCCTGCACTACCTGTGCTCAACACAAAACTTGTAGAAGAGTCCCGGCAGGCCTTCTTCGTCCACTTCCTATCCCCGATGCTCCTTGGGAAAGTGTGGCCATGGATTTTATCACAGACCTACCCCTCAGTGCAGGGTTTACCACTATCTGGGTGGTTATTGATCGATTTTCGAAGATGGCACATTTTATTCCTCTAACTGGACTGCCCACGGCCAGTCGTCTGGCAGATATCTTTATCAAGGAGATATTCAGACTACATGGGTGCCCGAAGGAGATCATTTCGGACCGCGGAGTCCAATTTACATCCCAGTTTTGGAGAACCTTTTGTAAGAGAGTAAACATAGAATTGAAATTCTCTTCGGGATACCATCCGCAAACCAACGGACAGACGGAGCGAATCAATCAGGATCTCGAGACATTCCTCCGCTGTTTTACCTCCGACAACCAGAATAAATGGTCTCAATTCCTTCCTTGGGCGGAGTTCTCCCATAATCAACACATTCATGAGTCTACCGGATTCTCTCCGTTCTTTATTGTATACGGAAGTCACCCTGTGTTTCCGGATCCTTTTCCAGTGTCCTCTTCACCGGTCCCAGCTGTAGATACTCTTTATCGGGAATTTTCTCTCATTTGGGCTAAGACTAAAACGGCTTTACTCAAGGCTACTCAGCATCACAAGATCTTTGCAGATCGTCATCGGAGGGCCACTCCTCTCTTAAAGGTGGGAGACCAGGTATGGCTATCCACCCGGGACCTAAGACTAAAGGTCCCTTCTATGAAGATGGCTCCTCGATTTATTGGCCCGTACACCATCATGCAAGTCATTAATCCTGTATGCTTCAAATTGAAACTTCCTCCTTCTCTGAGATGTCATAATACTTTTCATGTCTCATTACTACGACCACTGGTACTCAATAAATTCTATCGACCTCCCGGTCGTCCCCCACCAATACAAACCTCTTCTGGAACTGAATTCGAAGTCAGTCGGATCTTGGCTTCTCGCATTCTTCGTGGCAAACAGCAATTTCTGGTCCATTGGAAAGGATTTGGCTCAGAGGAGAGATCATGGGTGGACAAACAGGACCTTCACGCTCCTAGAATTCTCAAGAAGTTCCTTCAAACAGGAGGAGGAAGAGGAGGGTATACTGTCAGGCGCCGTCCGCACGGCCGCCTGACTGTATGATCGCGCGTCTGGTTGCTAGGCAACCAGACGCGTCATTTCCGGATCCTCGGCCGCCTGACCTCTGCAGACAGCGCGACCCGTTGCTAGGCAACGGGACGCTATAGTGATTCCCGGCGCTGAGGATGACAGCGCTGCAGCGCTGATTCTATTGGAGCACTCCAGTATTTAAACCTTCTCTGGCCCTCCTACCAGTGCCAGAGTATCAGGTCTTCCTGCCTCCAGCGTTTCTGTGTACCAGTTGCTATATTGTTCCTGACCTTCCTCGTGCTGCCTGTGACCCTTTTGACCCGGACCGTTTGACCACCCCTATCTGGATTCTGCCTTGTACTGCGCTCCCTGTAGATTACCGACCCGGCTTGCCTGACCATTCTTCTGGATTTCCCCTTGGTACCTCCTCTACTTGAACGTTGCCGAACCGGCCTGTCTGACACTCCCTTGTATCTCGCTGTGGACTCTAGGAAGGACCGCGACCTGCGTGTCCCTGCAGCGGAGTCCATACTTCCTTGCGGGGGTTCCTGGTGAATACCAGGGGCACGTTAGACTCCGCGCCTTCCTCTGAGTTGCGCCAACAACAGCAGGTACCTTCTACCAGTCAAACACCCACTACAGTCGTGACACCCTGCACATAGGGGACGGGGGTCTCACACATACCCTGCACATAGAGGACGGGGGTCTCTCACATACCCTGCACATAGAGGACGGGGGTCTCTCACACACACCCTGCACATAGGGGACGGGGGTCTCACACATACCCTGCACATAGAGGACGGGGGTCTCACACACATACCCTGCACATAGGGGACGGGGGTCTGACACATACCCTGCACATAGAGGACGGGGGTCTCTCACACATACCCTGCACATAGGGGACGGGGGTCACACACATACCCTGCACATAGGGGACGGGGGTCTCACACATACCCTGCACATAGGGGACGGGGGTCTCACACATACCCTGCACATAGGGGACGGGGGTCTCACACATACCCTGCACATAGGGGACGGGGGTCTCACACATACCCTGCACATAGGGGACGGGGGTCTCACACATACCCTGCACATAGAGGACGGGGGTCTCTCACACATACCCTGCACATAGAGGACGGGGGTCTCACACATACCCTGCACATAGGGGACGGGGGTCTCACACATACCCTGCACATAGGGGACGGGGGTCTCACACATACCCTGCACATAGGGGACGGGGGTCTCTCACACATACCCTGCACATAGGGGACGGGGGTCTCACACATAACCTGCACATAGGGGACGGGGGTCTCTCACACATACCCTGCACATAGGGGACGGGGGTCTCACACATACCCTGCACATAGAGGACGGGGGTCTCTCACATACCCTGCACATAGAGGACGGGGGTCTCTCACACATACCCTGCACATAGAGGACGGGGGTCTCTCACACATACCCTGCACATAGGGGACGGGGGTCTCACACATACCCTGCACATAGGGGACGGGGGTCTCACACATACCCTGCACATAGAGGACGGGGGTCTCTCACACATACCCTGCACATAGGGGACGGGGGTCTCACACATACCCTGCACATAGAGGACGGGGGTCTCTCACACATACCCTGCACATAGGGGACGGGGGTCTCACACATACCCTGCACATAGAGGACGGGGGTCTCTCACATACCCTGCACATAGAGGACGGGGGTCTCTCACACATACCCTGCACATAGGGGACGGGGGTCTCACACATACCCTGCACATAGGGGACGGGGGTCTCACACATACCCTGCACATAGGGGACGGGGGTCTCACACATACCCTGCACATAGGGGACGGGGGTCTCACACATACCCTGCACATAGAGGACGGGGGTCTCTCACACATACCCTGCACATAGGGGACGGGGTTCTCACACATACCCTGCACATAGAGGACGGGGGTCTCTCACACATACCCTGCACATAGGGGACGGGGGTCTCACACATACCCTGCACATAGAGGACGGGGGTCTCTCACATACCCTGCACATAGAGGACGGGGGTCTCTCACACATACCCTGCACATAGGGGACGGGGGTCTCACACATACCCTGCACATAGAGGACGGGGGTCTCTCACACATACCCTGCACATAGGGGACGGGGGTCTGACACATACCCTGCACATAGAGGACGGGGGTCTCTCACACATACCCTGCACATAGGGGACGGGGGTCACACACATACCCTGCACATAGGGGACGGGGGTCTCACACATACCCTGCACATAGGGGACGGGGGTCTCACACATACCCTGCACATAGGGGACGGGGGTCTCACACATACCCTGCACATAGGGGACGGGGGTCTCACACATACCCTGCACATAGAGGACGGGGGTCTCTCACACATACCCTGCACATAGGGGACGGGGGTCTCACACATACCCTGCACATAGAGGACGGGGGTCTCACGCATACCCTGCACATAGGGGACGGGGGTCTCACACACATACCCTGCACATAGAGGACGGGGGTCTCACACATACCCTGCACATAGGGGACGGGGGTCACACACATACCCTGCACATAGGGGACGGGGGTCTCACACACATACCCTGCACATAGGGGACGGGGGACTCACACACATACCCTGCACATAGGGGACGGGGGACTCACACACATACCCTGCACATAGAGGACGGGGGTCTCACACATACCCTGCACATAGAGGACGGGGGTCTCACACATACCCTGCACATAGAGGACGGGGGTCTCACACATACCCTGCACATAGGGGACGGGGGTCACACACATACCCTGCACATAGGGGACGGGGGTCTCACACATACCCTGCACATAGGGGACGGGGGTCTCACACATACCCTGCACATAGGGGACGGGGGTCTCACACATACCCTGCACATAGGGGACGGGGGTCTCACACACATACCCTGCACATAGGGGACGGGGGTCACACACATACCCTGCACATAGGGGACGGGGGTCTCTCACACATACCCTGCACATAGGGGACGGGGGTCTCACACATACCCTGCACATAGGGGACGGGGGTCTCTCACACATACCCTGCACATAGGGGACGGGGGTCTCACACATACCCTGCACATAGGGGACGGGGGTCTCACACATACCCTGCACATAGGGGACGGGGGTCTCACACATACCCTGCACATAGGGGACGGGGGTCTCACACACATACCCTGCACATAGGGGACGGGGGTCTCACACATACCCTGCACATAGAGGACGGGGGTCTCACACATACCCTGCACATAGGGGACGGGGGTCTCACACACATACCCTGCACATAGGGGACGGGGGTCACACACATACCCTGCACATAGGGGACGGGGGTCTCTCACACATACCCTGCACATAGGGGACGGGGGTCTCACACATACCCTGCACATAGGGGACGGGGGTCTCACACATACCCTGCACATAGGGGACGGGGGTCTCACACATACCCTGCACATAGGGGACGGGGGTCTCACACACATACCCTGCACATAGGGGACGGGGGTCTCACACATACCCTGCACATAGAGGACGGGGGTCTCACACATACCCTGCACATAGAGGACGGGGGTCTCACACATACCCTGCACATAGAGGACGGGGGTCTCACACATACCCTGCACATAGGGGACGGGGGTCTCACACACATACCCTGCACATAGGGGACGGGGGTCTCACACATACCCTGCACATAGAGGACGGGGGTCTCTCACACATACCCTGCACATAGAGGATGGGGGTCTCACACATACCCTGCACATAGGGGACGGGGGTCTCACACATACCCTGCACATAGGGGACGGGGGTCTCACACATACCCTGCACATAGGGGACGGGGGTCTCACACATACCCTGCACATAGAGGACGGGGGTCTCACACATACCCTGCACATAGGGGACGGGGGGGGTCTGAGGGTTTCGGGATTTCTCACCGATCGAGGCTGGAATTCAGCAGCTCAAAGCGAGGTGACATCAGAGTCATGTGACAGAGACATGTGTGAGGGGGCGGAGCCTCTGCCTGCTGTGTATTCTGAAACCATGGCAACGCGCCCTATATCCTCTCTATATATATAATATCTCCCTCATATGTCCCCTATATATATAATATCTCCCATATATAACAACTATTAAAAATGAAGCCCTTAAGCTGAATGCAGATAAACACAGCTGCTTGTCAGGAAGCAGGCACGGGCATTACAGGGTTAACTGTGAGAGGATGGATGTTCCCGGATGTAAGGGGAGGAGCTGTGTGATACACACCAGACCTCTCCCTCCCCGCGCAGACATCAGGCTGATAACATCACTGTCTCCTGTCAGCCATAAGTTACCTCCCTGAGACCCAGTGTCCTCAGCTGCTGTATCTGTAATACCTGCTGGATCTTCTGCACGGTCCTAAACGTCTTGTTTTCTGATCCTTTCCTCAGCTCTGGCTTTATCTTTTATCACTTCCAGTCACCCTGCATCTCCCCCTCTACCCATGTTCTTTCCTTTCTCCCCTTTATCAGCTTTATAAGTGTTACCTCCGTGTTCCCCTTTTATACTGCTTCTCCCTCCGCTGCCAAATCCTGCCTGAAATTCTACCCCCCCTCCAGATACATGGTTCCTTCCAAGCCCCCTCAGTGCTCCCCCTCCCCCTCCAGATACATGGTTCCTTCCAAGCCCCCTCAGTGCTCCCCCTCCCCCTCCCCCTCCAGATACATGGTTCCTTCCAAGCCCCCTCAGTGCTCCCCCTCCAGATACATGGTTCCTTCCAAGCCCCCTCAGTGCTCCCCCTCCAGATACATGGTTCCTTCCAAGCCCCCTCAGTGCTCCCCCTCCAGATACATGGTTCCTTCCAAGCCCCCCTCAGTGCTCCCCCTCCCCCTCCAGATACATGGTTCCTTCCAAGCCCCCCTCAGTGCTCCCTCCCCTCCAGATACATGGTTCCTTCCAAGCCCCCCTCAGTGCTCCCTCCCCCTCCAGATACATGGTTCCTTCCAAGCCCCCCTCAGTGCTCCCTCCCCCTCCAGATACATGGTTCCTTCCAAGCCCCCCTCAATGCTCCCTCCCCCTCCAGATACATGGTTCCTTCCATGTCCCCCTCAGTGCTCCCCCCCCCCCCTCCAGATACTTGGTTCCTTCCAAGCCCCCCTCAGTGCTCCCTCCCCCTCCAGATACATGGTTCGTTCCATGTCCCCTTCAGTGCTCCCCCCCCCCCCCACCCCTCCTTCAGCTGCTGCCCCTGTCAGAGGGTTATGGGGGAGAAACCATAGGAGTTCTAATGAGCCGGGTCCCAGGCATATAAGGGGCCCAGACAATGTGCCCCCCCTGTGAATAGGGGTTTATAATGAATCCCCCCCCCCCCCCCCATTCATCATGTCTGCAGCACAATCTGCATTCCCCGTTCCCTCGCTCCTCTGAGCCAGCATCAGTAGTACCGGCAGCTCCCCAGTCTCCTGCCTGTGTCACTAGTCATATCTGATGCTATAACAGTGTAGTAGTATAATGGGCAGGTTGTACAAGAGGAATTAAAATGGTCAATTTTATTCATTTTTGGTGCCCCACTAAACTGCATTTAAAGTCTTTAGTTCCTCATTTAACATGGTCCACTTTAATCTAATGCTTACATTTACCCCCGCTCCAAGAACCTTGAAGTTTACATTCAGTCAATTGAAATAAATAAACCAATAACTTAAAAAAAAAAAAATTAATTTGAGAAAACAGTAAAAATAAATAAAAGCAAATTCCTCATCCCCTCAACCTAAGTAGTCTCTAACAACATAATAACCACTCACGGCGGCCCGTGGTACAGCTGTATACACCCCAAGGCCCAATTTTGCCTCTGTGCCCTTCCCTCTCAGCCAGTCACCACAGCTCCCTACCACCTTTGCCCTAGTCGGTTCTAACTAGAGATGGTCACTGACCCCCGTGTTTTGGTTTTGTCTTTGGTTTTGGATCTGGATTACCTTCGTGTTTTGGTTTTGCAAAACCGCCATTGCTTGTTTTGGTTTTGTTTTGCTATTTTGTTGGAAAATCAATGTTTTTGGGCATAAAGTAACCAAATTTAGTGCTCCACCTGTTTCTTGGATAAGTAAGGTACTTCTAAAGCTAATAAATTAGGAGGAAAACAGTTTAATCCCTGGTAGGCCATCCTTAATTCTGCACACGAACCTGATTGTCTTCCTCTCCATCTTAGCCTATTGGCAATGCAGCCATCGTCTTTGGGTGTATATTACACCCTACACTTCTAGTTAAATATCTAAAGAAATGGACAAAGGCAGTTTGGTTTCTGTCTGCATCAGCCCACCCCCCATCCACTTGTAGTAAAATAGAAAAAAAAGCAGCCTGCATAGACTGTAGAACTAGAAATTCAAATATACAAAGAAATGGACAAAGGCAGTTTGGTTTCTGTCTGCATCAGCCCCCCCCCCCCATCCACTCATAATAAAATAGAAAAAAGCAGCCTGCATAGACTGTAGAACTAGAATATACAAAGAAATAGACAAAGGCAGTTTGGTATCTGTCTGCATCAGATCCCCTCTCCACTAGGAGTAAAATAGAAAACTATTCAGCCGTTATATAATCTAGAATATAAATATAAATTGAGAAAGGCAATTTGGTATCTGTCTGCATCATAATCATCAACATCCTCATTAGCGCCCTCGTCGCCTACACAAATCTCCCCCTCATCCTCTTCTAATTCCAAAGTGGCATCCTCAATTTGTGTATCACCGGCTACACTCGGGCTGTTCAGGCACACATCAGCAGAACTGCTGAAAGGGCCCCTCTTTATGGGTACACTAACAGAATGCTCACGATTAGACATACCACTGTTGGATGGACTCTCCACAGGGATTGGTGTCATTTCTGATTCAGAGCAAACATTATTAATGCCTTACTGTTATCTTGCAGCCCGACTTTGACGCGTAACAGTAGTTGTGCACCACTTGTACGCTCGGTAACATTTTTGGATCTGCCACTAATAGAGAAAGGCGAAGGCCTCATTCTCTCTTTGCCACTGTGTGAGTAGAATGGCATGTTGGCAATTTTTTGTTTATCGGCAGTTAACTTTTCCTCAGTTACACTTCTTTTTCGCTTCAACAGGTAATTTTTTTTTGGGTGTGTGTTTTTTGGGCTGATTTCAAAAGACGGTGTAGTTTGACATCACCTTTCCTAGATGACGTACTGGGAACACTACCATCAGGACTGGTGACAGAACCTGGTTGCTCATTTTGCTCATATGTGGACTGCTTTGAATCCATTCTGAGCCCAAAGCACTTGTAGTGCTACAAATTGTTTTTGACACTGCTGCAAAATAGGACTTTTTGCACAGCCAGATAAATTTCTGCAAAAGAATGGGGGACACCCCAAAAACAAATGGGAGTGCTAAATATATATTTTTTACAGTGCTGCAAAATAGTACTTTTTTCGCAGCCAGATAAATTTCTGCAAAAGAATGGGGGACACCCCAAAAGCAAATTGAAGCGCTAAATTTATTGTTTTTGCAGTGCTGCTAAATAGTACTTTTTTCACGGCCAGATAAATTTCTGCAAAAGAATGGGGGACACCCCAAAAGCACTTGGAGTGCCAGAAACTGAACAAAAACCCTTCTCTCTTCTCCTCTTACTGCTGTAACAACTGGTATTAAGCTTTCAATGGTATTGAATACAATCAATCACTGTCCCTGCGCTGATATAGCCAGTGTGACCTAACCCTGCTTTCTCCCTCTGTCAAATGGCGATGGATAGCTGTGGAGGTATTTGTGCTTTTCAAATCTCGCGAGATCCGAGCTCAGAAAAACTAATACGTCACAATGACGCTTTGCCTCGATTTCGAAAGCCTGCTCGGCTCGGTACTCGCATACCCTAAATTCGGTAGGATTCAGATCTCGGGGAACCGATCCCGCCCATCTCTAGTTCTAAGATGTTTACCTCTTCAGTAACATAGTTGCTATGGGCCGGAGAAGTTTTTCAAAGGCACAGAGGAGCCTCCCAGGTGTCCGAGTGGAACGATGGGCTGATAACCAACGCCAGGCAGCAAGACGTACAGGATCGACGGGACGCATGGCTTACAGCGTCTCTTCCGTGAGTATGATGCAGCTTCTACATGTTCCTACACTACACATTTTATGTCATATTTAAATGCTATTACCCGCTCTTCATACATAGGGGAGTTTATAATACACTCAAATTTTGACTGTATAATAGCACACCTAAATTAGGTGCCCATTGGCACATAGGTAGGGCGGAGTAAGGTATAGCTAACAACCCTAAGGGAGATACCAGGATGGCAGATTATGAGTCCTATCATGATATTGGGCAGCACGGTGGCGTAGTAGTTAGCACTTCTGCCTTACAGCACTGGGGTCATGAGTTCAATTCCCGACCATGGCTTTATCTGTGTGGAGTTTGTATGTTCTCCCCGTGTTTGTGTGGGTTTCCTCCAGGTGCTCCGGTTTCCTTCCACACTCCAAAAACATACTAGTAGGTGAATTGGCTGCTAACAAAATTGACCCTAGTCTGTGTGTGTGTGTGTGTGTGTGTGTGTGTGTGTGTCTGTGTGTGTGTGTGTGTGTGTGTGTGTGTTAGGGAATTTAGACTGTAAGCCCCAATGGGGCAGGGACTGATGTGAGTTCTCTGTACAGCGCTGCAGAATCAGTGGCGCTATATAAATAAATGATGATGATGATTGCCCAGTTTTAAGGTGTAACAACAACCGAACCTATGGCAGGCTGGCACAGACTTTTTTACCCCCATAACTGAGAAGCAAGTTTTATCTAGGAGAAGAGTTTATAATGTCCACATGACTATTATTTGTATTTAGCCCAAGGGGAATTTTTGGCACTCCCTTCCTTGGTATGAATGGGATATTGCCCTTGATACGGCTGAAGATGACCTTATACATTTGTCCTATCATCAGCACGGAAAAAAAAATAAAATAAAAAACTTTGTTGTCCATGATGATCTTGTTGACAATTAATGCCTTTTTCTTGCAGTATAGGCCATAGCTCGCATACATCAGTGTAACTACATTTAGACAATGTTATACGTAAATTTAAACGTCATCATATTTAACAGATTTAAAATTTTAAGCTTGAGGACAGCGAGAGGCTCACATACAGTCAGGTGTGTGGATGAGATAATATATTAGTAGTAGTTGTTGTATCCTTCAGGCTGTAGCACAGCGAGAGGCTCACATACAGTCAGGTGTGACTGCCGGTTTCGTGGGATGGTGTGATACAAGTTTAGTTGTCCCGCACTTTCGGCTTTTTGTTTTCCCTGACTCAGCATATAATGTGAGTCGGCGCCGGTTAGACCCTAAGGTTTCTCCTTTATGTGTCCAGGTGGATTGTGCACTATTTTGGGATCCTAAGTTACTTAATTTGTTTACTCTGCTTTGGGTTACAAAGCGGACATAGTTCGTGGAATATAGCGTTGATACCTCTTTACCTGGTTATTACTTTAGATCCAGACATTAGGTCCAATGAGCCATCTGTGTTGCTTTTGCAGTGCCTCTATTGTTGTATCTATACCCTGGGGCTTACGCAATTTTAAGTTGGAGTTGGTATACGCACGTTTAGAAGATGACGGGTTCATATGACCTACCTGACACCCATTTTGTCGCCGCTGTCTTGCAATGTCAGTATACTGGATCATTGTAGTTGCTATACAGAGTCACTGAGATATATCATTAACTCCATGTTTAGGGGAGAATTCTATATAGCCCCTTTTTCGGACTCCGCTGTACCTGCCCCCCTCCCCCCTGTGGCCCACTCGAACTTCTTTTTTCGTCCAGTTACGAACTTGTGTAGCACAATCTAGAGACTCCTGGTTTACAATATTTAGCAATTTTGAGTGTTCATGTCAGCGCTAGTCAGTACATATTCTGGATATTATATCAGCCATGAGTATCCATCGCCATTTGTAGTTTGAGGGCATAGGTGCAGTACCATCAAGACAAAGACAAAGTGTCACATTGTGATCATGCCCACGTTCAGCCCCTTCCTCACCACACTTTGCACTTGTTAATAATTTATATAGGACATAGTGTAATACCACTAGCATGAAGTGCTTGCATTAGTTTTAATACCATCTATCAGGCTCTTTCATGTTATATAGACATTATACCCCACTTTTTACTCACAAGCCCTTTAATACTTAGGACATATTATACCAATATTCTAGGCGCTGGAATTGAGATCATTGGAGGCTTATCCTGTATTTACCGTCATGGTGGTTGCACCCCATGGATAGTTATTATGTTGAAATAAACTTGAAGGAAATTTTACAGTCTGGAATCACCTGCAGCTCCCGTCGTCCTGTTGACACTAGATCAGAGACGCTTGAAGCATGACTATCGTTCTGAGGGCATTAGTATCCATCACTGCACATGTCAACCCAACCATATGTCCAGTTACCTTGGCATGGAGTATATAGCCTGTAGCTTTAGGGGTGCGCCATTTTGAATATTCTTCCCTGACTAGGCTACAGCTGGGAGCAACTGTTTCACCAGCCATCGATATTATAGCATTAACTCAAAGAAACTCGGCAGCCTTTCAAATAGGATTGGGGCAGCTACCGCTGCGGCTTGAAAAAGAGGGCTGTCAAAATGTGTTCTGGGGCTATACCCCTCCTTGCCTCAAATTTTATGTGGCGTAATTCATGTAGTATTTGGCCATTATCAGCTTGGTCCCATATCACTGTCACACCTTAATTTATTTTGGATCGGCCACAGATTACGACGGGTTTTCCGTTATGGTAGCTAGATGCCTCCTGGTCATATGTCAGGACTGCTTTAACAGCGAGATGTTGGGGTCACAATACTGACTTGACACATGATGGTTGCGCTTATACAGTTGGTTTGTCCACTTCTCAGTTCCAGATGGATCAGCTGGGCAGAGGTCATCGGATCAGATGAACCCTGGTGCGGGGACATGATCAGTTTCTACAAGTATCCCCGGTGCAGGGATGTCATCAGTATGTTCAACTATCCCCAGTGCGGGGATGTCATCAGTATGTTCAACTATCCCCAGTGCGGGGATGTCATCAGTATGTTCAACTATCCCCGGTGCGGGGATGTCATCAGTATGTTCAACTATCCCCAGTGCGGGGATGTCATCAGTATGTTCAACTATCCCCAGTGCGGGGATGTCATCAGTATGTTCAACTATCCCCAGTGCGGGGATGTCATCAGTATGTTCAAGTATCCCCGGTGCGGGGATGTCATCAGTATGTTCAACTATCCCCAGTGCGGGGATGTCATCAGTATGTTCAACTATCCCCAGTGCGGGGATGTCATCAGTATGTTCAACTATCCCCAGTGCGGGGATGTCATCAGTATGTTCAAGTATCCCCGGTGCGGGGATGTCATCAGTATGTTCAAGTATCCCCGGTGCGGGGATGTCATCAGTATGTTCAAGTATCCCCGGTGCGGGGATGTCATCAGTATGTTCAACTATCCCCAGTGCGGGGATGTCATCAGTATGTTCAACTATCCCCAGTGCGGGGATGTCATCAGTATGTTCAAGTATCCCCGGTGCGGGGATGTCATCAGTATGTTCAAGTATTCCCGGTGCGGGGATGTCATCAGTATGTTCAACTATCCCCAGTGCGGGGATGTCATCAGTATGTTCAAGTATCCCCGGTGCGGGGATGTCATCAGTATGTTCAAGTATTCCCGGTGCGGGGATGTCATCAGTATGTTCAACTATCCCCAGTGCGGGGATGTCATCAGTATGTTCAACTATCCCCAGTGCGGGGATGTCATCAGTATGTTCAACTATCCCCGGTGCGGGGATGTCATCAGTATGTTCAAGTATTCCCGGTGCGGGGATGTCATCAGTATGTTCAACTATCCCCAGTGCGGGGATGTCATCAGTATGTTCAAGTATCCCCGGTGCGGGGATGTCATCAGTATGTTCAAGTATCCCCGGTGCGGGGATGTCATCAGTATGTTCAAGTATCCCCGGTGCGGGGATGTCATCAGTATGTTCAAGTATCCCCGGTGCGGGGATGTCATCAGTATGTTCAACTATCCCCGGTGCGGGGATGTCATCAGTATGTTCAAGTATCCCCGGTGCGGGGATGTCATCAGTATGTTCAAGTATCCCCGGTGCGGGGATGTCATCAGTATGTTCAACTATCCCCAGTGCGGGGATGTCATCAGTATGTTCAACTATCCCCGGTGCGGGGATGTCATCAGTATGTTCAACTATCCCCAGTGCGGGGATGTCATCAGTATGTTCAAGTATCCCCAGTGCGGGGATGTCATCAGTATGTTCAAGTATTCCCGGTGCGGGGATGTCATCAGTATGTTCAACTATCCCCGGTGCGGGGATGTCATCAGTATGTTCAAGTATTCCCGGTACGGGGATGTCATCAGTATGTTCAACTATCCCCAGTGCGGGGATGTCATCAGTATGTTCAAGTATCCCCAGTGCGGGGATGTCATCAGTATGTTCAAGTATTCCCGGTGCGGGGATGTCATCAGTATGTTCAAGTATCCCCGGTGCGGGGATGTCATCAGTATGTTCAACTATCCCCAGTGCGGGGATGTCATCAGTATGTTCAACTATCCCCAGTGCGGGGATGTCATCAGTATGTTCAAGTATCCCCGGTGCGGGGATGTCATCAGTATGTTCAAGTATCCCCAGTGCGGGGATGTCATCAGTATGTTCAAGTATCCCCAGTGCGGGGATGTCATCAGTATGTTCAAGTATTCCCAGTGCGGGGATGTCATCAGTATGTTCAACTATCCCCAGTGCGGGGATGTCATCAGTATGTTCAAGTATCCCCGGTGCGGGGATGTCATCAGTATGTTCAACTATCCCCAGTGCGGGGATGTCATCAGTATGTTCAAGTATTCCCAGTGCGGGGATGTCATCAGTATGTTCAACTATCCCCAGTGCGGGGATGTCATCAGTATGTTCAAGTATCCCCGGTGCGGGGATGTCATCAGTATGTTCAACTATCCCCAGTGCGGGGATGTCATCAGTATGTTCAAGTATTCCCAGTGCGGGGATGTCATCAGTATGTTCAAGTATCCCCGGTGCGGGGATGTCATCAGTATGTTCAACTATCCCCAGTGCGGGGATGTCATCAGTATGTTCAACTATCCCCAGTGCGGGGATGTCATCAGTATGTTCAACTATCCCCAGTGCGGGGATGTCATCAGTATGTTCAACTATCCCCAGTGCGGGGATGTCATCAGTATGTTCAAGTATCCCCGGTGCGGGGATGTCATCAGTATGTTCAAGTATCCCCGGTGCGGGGATGTCATCAGTATGTTCAACTATCCCCAGTGCGGGGATGTCATCAGTATGTTCAACTATCCCCAGTGCGGGGATGTCATCAGTATGTTCAAGTATCCCCGGTGCGGGGATGTCATCAGTATGTTCAACTATCCCCGGTGCGGGGATGTCATCAGTATGTTCAAGTATCCCCGGTGCGGGGATGTCATCAGTATGTTCAACTATCCCCAGTGCGGGGATGTCATCAGTATGTTCAACTATCCCCAGTGCGGGGATGTCATCAGTATGTTCAAGTATCCCCGGTGCGGGGATGTCATCAGTATGTTCAACTATCCCCGGTGCGGGGATGTCATCAGTATGTTCAACTATCCCCAGTGCGGGGATGTCATCAGTATGTTCAAGTATCCCCGGTGCGGGGATGTCATCAGTATGTTCAACTATCCCCGGTGCGGGGATGTCATCAGTATGTTCAAGTATTCCCAGTGCGGGGATGTCATCAGTATGTTCAACTATCCCCAGTGCGGGGATGTCATCAGTATGTTCAACTATCCCCAGTGCGGGGATGTCATCAGTATGTTCAACTATCCCCAGTGCGGGGATGTCATCAGTATGTTCAACTATCCCCGGTGCGGGGATGTCATCAGTATGTTCAAGTATTCCCAGTGCGGGGATGTCATCAGTATGTTCAACTATCCCCAGTGCGGGGATGTCATCAGTATGTTCAAGTATTCCCGGTGCGGGGATGTCATCAGTATGTTCAAGTATTCCCGGTGCGGGGATGTCATCAGTATGTTCAACTATCCCCAGTGCGGGGATGTCATCAGTATGTTCAAGTATCCCCGGTGCGGGAATGTCATCAGTGGGGGTCCGACCCCGTGGATCTGAACCGTGGTTGATCCATATGATAAAATCCTTAGATCCAAAACAGATCAATCGGCTCGTGGTCATCTCTGCACAAGAGGATAGTGATATCTGTCCTGTGGCATTGTGCAATGAATTTCTGTCACTCACCGGACCGTGAGTGCCTCTTCCCGGACATTTAGGAACCGTGGCCGTCCACCATCCTGAGGGTCTGCGCATGCGCAGCCCTTTTCTATACTTCAGTGTATACCCCTTTAACTTAATTGGCAGATCAGGCAACCTCCCTATATTAAGCACCTGTGGTCACTACCACGTTGCCTGATCTTGGAGTCTCATTCCTCATGAGTCTCTGAAGGTGTTCCTGTATTACTTGTGTATTCAGTGCTGCTGATTCCTGTGGTTTCCAAACCACTTCTACTACTGTGGTTCCATACCACTTCTACCATCAACTGTATCATCATGACTGTTTGCTGATTCCTATCCGCTGCCTCCGTGCACTACAGTCTTCTACACCACTTCAACGTTATTTTATATCAATGTGACTGTTTGCTCATTGCTATCCGCTGCCTCCGTGCACTCCAGCTTTTACCTCACTCACCTGCTTCTCATCAAGTCTGTTTGCTGATTTCTATCCGCTGCCTCTGTGCACTACAGTCTCCTGCTTGCAACTCGCCTGTGTTCAACATCGTGACTGCCAGCTGACTACTATCCGCTGCCTCTGTGCACTACAGTCTTCTGCTTGCAACTCGCCTGTGTTCAACATCGTGACTGCCAGCTGATTACTATCCGCTGCCTCCGTGCACTACACTCTCATCTCATCTTTGCTGTGACTTCCTCGAGACTGCCGCTTTTCATTACCATCTGCTACACTTCGTGATCTACAGCTCCTGCCCTGCGCTGCTCTCCTGTTTCCCATCGCTGTTGGTTCCTGTGGTTGCTACTGGTTACCTCCGTGTGCCGCTGAGTCCTGCCGCTGTGGTCAGCGCTATCGTCCATCTCCTGCTGATCCACTCTCCACGCCTTCACGTGTTCCACTGGCCTCTACCCTCCTGTCAGCATTGGATTTGTATCTCTTCTACTACCCTCTGCTGGATCATCTCCATTCTCCTGGGTTTCCTATGAGTCCAGTTCCACGTGTTGCTGACTCCTGTGGATTCGTGTCCCTGTCGGTCTACTCACCTGTGCGCTGCACCTGCTAGACCGCTGCTTCTCCTATCCAGGGACTTCCTATCCAGTCGGTCTCCAGCCGCTCAGGTACCGCTGCAATCCCATCTGACTGCTACTGCTGAACCACGGTATGCATACTTCTCATTGACTGTGCTGTGTATTGCATATCTTGCTGGACTGTGTTTGGTTCTCTCTGGAGTCTGCTATCCGCTGAGTCTATTGCCATCATTGACTGTGTTATCATTGTGCTGGACTACTTCAAGAGACTTTCTAGATTGCAGACCTGATCAGTCATTTACATATATATATACCTATATTGTGCATATTACTGTGGATCGTGTATAAGGTGCCTGTGTATATCCTGTGTTGCAGTCTTCCCCCGTGCACCTCCTCACATATATATGCAGTGGTACAACTTGCTGATGTCAGACCACTGATCCCTGTTTCCGGTATCACCTGTTCCATTATCCTCTCACATAGCAGTGGTACAACTTGCTACCGCAGACCACTGACTACCTGGATACCTCCACTTGGATTCCATTCCTTCACTCAGACAGCGGTACAACTTGCTACCCGCAGACCGCTGACTCTCATCACCTCCTTGTTTCTGTTGGACATTCCACCTCACTATAGCAGTGGTACAACTTGCTATCGCAGACCACTGACTACCTTCACGTGTCCTTGTCCATACAGTTCCTTGTGTATCATTACCTCATTATTACCAGTGTTGCTAGTCATAGACTTTCCTGAGCATCTCATCGGCCATCATTTCATGTTCCGTGATCACCCAGCTACCAGAGTACCCTATTACCATCTACATTGCTCTGGTAAGCCTACCATCTGGTGATCCCTGGGTAAAGACTCCTAGTGCCCGTGACAGTAAGATCAGGCCATGACAGACCCAGATGTGGAACCTACCGCCAAAGAGATGCTGCAACATCTGGTTAGCCGTGTGGAGCAACAGGATGCCCGCCAACAGCTGTTACTTCAGTGTTATCAGTCATTAACCTCCCAAGGTACATCTGGACAGACTGTGACAGCTACTACTGAAGCTCCTGTGCTTTCCTCCGTTTCCCCATTGCCATCCCAGGTGTCTATAGCTTCCACGCTTCACCTGCCTACTCCGTCAAAGTACGATGGAGACCCCAAAACTTGTAGGGGTTTCCTTAACCAATGTTCAGTCCATTTTGAGCTCCAACCTCAAAATTTTTCTACCCATCGTTCCAGAGTGGCCTATCTTATCTCTTTGTTTTCAGGACAAGCCCTGGCTTGGGCCTCCCCTCTGTGGGAGAGGAACGATCCAATATTACAAGATAGTGCCAAATTCATTTCTACATTCCGAAGTGTGTTCGATGAACCAGGTCGTGTGACCTCCGCTGCTTCCAGCATCCTCCGTCTGCGACAAGGATCTCATACTGTAGGAGAGTACGTCATTCAATTTAGGATCTTAGCCTCTGAACTTCAGTGGAACACTGAAGCCCTAGTTGCCGCCTTCTGGCAGGGGCTTTCCGATAAAATTAAAGATGCACTGACTACCCAAGAGCTTCCTTCGTCACTTGAAGATTTGATCTCTCTATGCCATCGTGTTGATATGAGATTTTGTGAAAGAGAGGCTGAGAAAACGACTTCTGCTAAAGCACCTTTTCGCTCTAACCCTCAATTTCGTCCAGTGTCACCCGCTGTGATTCCCATGGAGATTGGACGTTCCAAGTTATCTTCTGAGGAGAGGAAACGAAGAGTCAAGAATAGACTCTGTATCTATTGTGCTGATTCCACTCATGTCCTCAGCTCCTGCCCTAAGAGATCGGGAAATGCCAGGCCCTAACTAGTTCTGGAGAGGTGAAGTTAGGGTCCCTGGAGTCCTCTCCATCGTCTATGAAATCTAAAGTCTGCGCTTTTGATGTGACTATTTCCTTTGCTACCAAGACCTTTGAGTCACAGGCATTGATTGATTCCGGAGCAGCAGGAAATTTTATTTCCAAATCGTTAGTTAATCAATGGTCTCTACCAATGATTACCTTAAAAACTCCCATTACTGTGACGGCTATCGATGGATCACGTCTCATCAACGGTC
The DNA here is from genome assembly GCF_038048845.1 of Mixophyes fleayi. NCBI lineage: Eukaryota > Metazoa > Chordata > Amphibia > Anura > Limnodynastidae > Mixophyes > Mixophyes fleayi. Next base: position 348,744,261 of record NC_134404.1, on the reverse strand, counting down.
TCATCACCCAGAGTACGTCTCCAGTAACCCTTCAGATTGGTGCTCTGCATCATGAAGAGATATCGTTTTTAATTCTTCCTGTTACGACAAGTCCGATTGTCCTAGGCCTTCCATGGCTTCAGTGTCATTCTCCCCAGATTGACTGGCGCACCCCTCAAGTCACGTCTTGGGGGCCTGAATGTCACCATCATTGCCTTTCCCAAGTCATTCCTCTCAAGGTACAGCAAGCTTCCATTTCAGCTATTTCACCGGGACTCCCTCCTCAATATGCTTCATTTACCGATGTTTTTGATAAAGCTCAGTCTGAACGTCTTCCTCCTCATCGTTCTTGGGATTGTCCGATTGATCTTCTTCCTGGCAAGACTCCTCCCAGAGGCCGGGTCTATCCACTCTCGTTACCTGAAACTCAAGCTACATCTGAATATATACGGGAGAACCTCCAGCGTGGGTTCATTCGACCTTCCACCTCGCCCGCTGGAGCTGGGTTCTTCTTTGTCAAAAAGAAGGATGGATCATTACGCCCTTGTATAGATTTTCGTGGACTCAATGCCATTACTATCAAGAACCGGTATCCCATTCCGTTGATCACTGAGTTATTTGACCGCATTAAGGGAGCCCGTATTTTTACTAAGTTGGATCTTCGTGGTGCTTACAATTTAATCAGAATCCGTTCCGGTGACGAATGGAAGACGGCGTTTAACACCAGAGACGGGCATTACGAATATCTGGTAATGCCTTTCGGGCTATGTAATGCCCCCGCTGTTTTTCAGGGCTTCATCAATGAGATTTTTCGGGACTTATTATATGTATGTGTCGTCGTCTACCTGGACGACATATTGATTTTTTCACAGGACCTGCCTTCTCACCACCAACATGTGGCAGAAGTCCTCTCCAGGCTACGGAAAAATTCATTGTTCTGTAAATTAGAAAAATGTTCATTCGAATTACCCCAGATTCCATTCTTGGGGTATATTGTTTCCGGAGTTGGTCTGAAGATGGATCCTGACAAAGTAAATGCTGTACTACATTGGCCCCAGCCAACTACTCTTCGTGCCATCCAGCGTTTTTTAGGTTTTGCCAATTACTATAGACGCTTCATTCAAGACTTTTCTTCCATTGCATCTCCTATTGTGGCCCTGACTCGTAAAGGGGCTAATCCTAAGCAATGGTCTACTGAGGCTATTCAAGCCTTTCAAACATTAAAAGAGTCCTTCTCTTCGGCTCCAATCCTTCGTCAGCCTGATGTGACACTCCCTTTTTTCCTAGAAGTAGATGCCTCTAATGTGGGCTTAGGAGCTATTCTCTCCCAACGCTCGGAACAGCAAAAATTCCACCCTTGTGCCTTCTATTCTCGGGGTCTCCTACCCGCAGAGAAGAATTATACCATCGGAGACAAGGAATTACTGGCTATCAAAGCCGCATTAGAGGAATGGAGATACTTGTTGGAGGGAGCTCGCCATCCGGTGACGATCTTCACGGATCATAAGAACTTGTCATATCTCCAGTCTGCCCAATGCTTGAACCCTCGTCAAGCAAGATGGTCTCTTTTCTTTTCCCGTTTTGAATTAATAATTACCTTCAAACCAGCTGCCAAGAACAAAAAAGCTGATGCCTTATCTAGAGCCTTTGCTACGTCCTCTGATATAGAAGAGGTTTCCAACCATACCATTCTAGACCCCAAATGTATCTCACTGGCTGCTTCATCCACCAAAACGCTACCATTTGGGAAGACCCTCGTGCCTCCTACTCTAAGGAGGAAAATCCTTTCGTGGTTCCATGCCTCTCGTTTTTCTGGACACGCCGGTGAACACAAGACTTTTGAGATCCTCTCTCGAAGTTACTGGTGGCCTTCAATGAGGAGAGACGTCAAAGAGTTCATTGCTTCCTGTGAATTATGTTCGCAATTCAAATCCTCCCGCAGAACCCCAGCAGGGTTGCTGCGACCACTACCCATTCCGTCCAAACCATGGACCCATATTAGTATGGATTTCGTTACTGACTTACCACCTAGTAAGAACCATAACACTATTTGGGTGGTAGTGGACAGATTTTCGAAGATGGCTCATTTCATCCCTCTGTCTGGTTTGCCTTCCTCGTCTATCCTGGCTGAACATTTCATTAAAGAGATCTTCCGTATCCATGGATGTCCATCTGAGATTGTGTCTGATAGAGGAGTACAATTCGTGTCCAGATTCTGGCGAGCCCTTTGTAAAACCTTGGGCATACGATTAGCACTCTCATCTTCTTACCATCCACAATCCAATGGACAAACCGAACGTGTCAATCAAGATCTTGAGACTTTTATAAGGATATTTTCATCAGCCAATCAAGACAACTGGGTAGAGTTACTCCCTTGGGCTGAGTTCGCCCATAACAACATGTACCATGAGTCATCATCCAAAACTCCATTCTTTGTGGTCTACGGTCACCATCCGTCTTTTCCGGAATTTCCTGCCCTCCCGCCCACCCAAGTTCCTGCGGTGGAGACTGTTTGTCAGACCTTTAAAAATATCTGGTCTCAGGTTAGAACCTGTTTGAAGAAGACATCTGTCAAATATAAATCTTTCGCTGATAAGAAGAGGCGGGCTATTCCACCACTAAAAATTGGAGATCGTGTCTGGTTATCCACAAAAAATATTCGTTTGAAGGTTCCATCCATGAAATTCGCCCCTCGTTTTATTGGTCCATATAGGATCATTCAAGTTATCAATCCAGTATGTGTGAAACTCCTTCTTCCTAAGAGTCTTCGGATTTCTAATGCCTTCCATGTATCTTTGCTCAAACCTCTTATTATCAACCGTTTTTCAACTCCTCCCTCAGCTCCGCAGCCAGTTCAAGTCCATCAGGAGGAGGATTTTGAGATTACCGAGGTACTAGATGCAAAAATTTCGCGAGGAGTCCTCCACTTCCTCGTTCATTGGAAGGGCTTTGGTCCTGAGGAGCGCTCTTGGATCAAAGCTGAAGATCTTAATGCTCCTGCCCTTTTGAAGAAGTTTTACTCCAAAAATCCGGACAAGCCCGGTTCCAGGCGTTCTGTGCCCACCTTTAAAAGGGGGGGTACTGTCACTCACCGGACCGTGAGTGCCTCTTCCCGGACATTTAGGAACCGTGGCCGTCCACCATCCTGAGGGTCTGCGCATGCGCAGCCCTTTTCTATACTTCAGTGTATACCCCTTTAACTTAATTGGCAGATCAGGCAACCTCCCTATATTAAGCACCTGTGGTCACTACCACGTTGCCTGATCTTGGAGTCTCATTCCTCATGAGTCTCTGAAGGTGTTCCTGTATTACTTGTGTATTCAGTGCTGCTGATTCCTGTGGTTTCCAAACCACTTCTACTACTGTGGTTCCATACCACTTCTACCATCAACTGTATCATCATGACTGTTTGCTGATTCCTATCCGCTGCCTCCGTGCACTACAGTCTTCTACACCACTTCAACGTTATTTTATATCAATGTGACTGTTTGCTCATTGCTATCCGCTGCCTCCGTGCACTCCAGCTTTTACCTCACTCACCTGCTTCTCATCAAGTCTGTTTGCTGATTTCTATCCGCTGCCTCTGTGCACTACAGTCTCCTGCTTGCAACTCGCCTGTGTTCAACATCGTGACTGCCAGCTGACTACTATCCGCTGCCTCTGTGCACTACAGTCTTCTGCTTGCAACTCGCCTGTGTTCAACATCGTGACTGCCAGCTGATTACTATCCGCTGCCTCCGTGCACTACACTCTCATCTCATCTTTGCTGTGACTTCCTCGAGACTGCCGCTTTTCATTACCATCTGCTACACTTCGTGATCTACAGCTCCTGCCCTGCGCTGCTCTCCTGTTTCCCATCGCTGTTGGTTCCTGTGGTTGCTACTGGTTACCTCCGTGTGCCGCTGAGTCCTGCCGCTGTGGTCAGCGCTATCGTCCATCTCCTGCTGATCCACTCTCCACGCCTTCACGTGTTCCACTGGCCTCTACCCTCCTGTCAGCATTGGATTTGTATCTCTTCTACTACCCTCTGCTGGATCATCTCCATTCTCCTGGGTTTCCTATGAGTCCAGTTCCACGTGTTGCTGACTCCTGTGGATTCGTGTCCCTGTCGGTCTACTCACCTGTGCGCTGCACCTGCTAGACCGCTGCTTCTCCTATCCAGGGACTTCCTATCCAGTCGGTCTCCAGCCGCTCAGGTACCGCTGCAATCCCATCTGACTGCTACTGCTGAACCACGGTATGCATACTTCTCATTGACTGTGCTGTGTATTGCATATCTTGCTGGACTGTGTTTGGTTCTCTCTGGAGTCTGCTATCCGCTGAGTCTATTGCCATCATTGACTGTGTTATCATTGTGCTGGACTACTTCAAGAGACTTTCTAGATTGCAGACCTGATCAGTCATTTACATATATATATACCTATATTGTGCATATTACTGTGGATCGTGTATAAGGTGCCTGTGTATATCCTGTGTTGCAGTCTTCCCCCGTGCACCTCCTCACATATATATGCAGTGGTACAACTTGCTGATGTCAGACCACTGATCCCTGTTTCCGGTATCACCTGTTCCATTATCCTCTCACATAGCAGTGGTACAACTTGCTACCGCAGACCACTGACTACCTGGATACCTCCACTTGGATTCCATTCCTTCACTCAGACAGCGGTACAACTTGCTACCCGCAGACCGCTGACTCTCATCACCTCCTTGTTTCTGTTGGACATTCCACCTCACTATAGCAGTGGTACAACTTGCTATCGCAGACCACTGACTACCTTCACGTGTCCTTGTCCATACAGTTCCTTGTGTATCATTACCTCATTATTACCAGTGTTGCTAGTCATAGACTTTCCTGAGCATCTCATCGGCCATCATTTCATGTTCCGTGATCACCCAGCTACCAGAGTACCCTATTACCATCTACATTGCTCTGGTAAGCCTACCATCTGGTGATCCCTGGGTAAAGACTCCTAGTGCCCGTGACAATTTCAAGGAGTTAGACCATGTGATGCTGAGCCCTGGTTAATTCATGCTGACAGGTCCCCACTGTCGAAATTTCAGTTCACGGCTATATTTAAGCGTGCGTTAGTGCACGATGGTTTAGACCCGTCACTCTTTGGCACTCACTCCTTCAGGATTGGAGCGGCTACAGCTGCTGCTGAGGGTGGATCTTCCGTTAGCGCCATTAAAGCTTTAGGTCGCTGGAAATCAGATGCATACAAAACATATATCAGGCCAAAGATGTAATTGGTACGCAGTAGGTCACTCCCCCTCCCGTGTTAACCTTGGGCTCCTCCGCTCGCCGTTGTTTTATACGGTGACATGAAGGAATTTTCTCCATTTGTTCCTCCGATAAAGGCCTGATTAGTGGTGTGCCTCCGGGGTTATGGCAGGATAAACATAGATTGTTGGTCATTCTTTTGTGTTCTGGGCGGCCAGATATAATTTTTCCAACAATAGAGAAGCCTTTGCAAGGCCAGTGGATGTTCGGTGGATCGGTAAAGAGGTTTGAGATGGCAAGATTTGATGCCACTTCTGTCTACGGAAATTGGTAAAGCTGGCCCACCAGATGTGTTAGTTATACACTTGGGGGGTAATGATGTAGGCATAGGTAATTCATTGAACCTAATTATTGCCATTAGAGAGGATCTGAGGAGCATTAAGAGGCAATGGCCTTCAGTAACGGTTTGCTGGTCCAATATAATTCCCCAAATTAACTGACGGGCAGAGATAGCTTTTCGCAAAATAAAGAACATGGTATCTGAGTTAAATAGAGCAACAAAGAAAACAATTCTAGAACTTGGAGGTATAGTGGTAGATCACCCTTTGATAAGATCAGAGTTCTGTCATCTGTATAGGAATGATGGGGTTCACCTTTCCGAAGGAGGTAATTGGATTTTTGTAGAGCAGGTTTTTGGAGAGTAGGTAGGTTAGTGAGGTCTATGGGTGGCAGGCTGGGTGTCCGTTAAAGGACTCCAGCGTGGCAGGAGAGTTTTTACAATCGGCGACTAATTCATACGATGCTACCGCTAATTGGCCGCACGTCACTGCTACTTTCGAAGCACCCTGGCTCTTGGTACCTCTGTGCGAGGACCCCTTGACCTGCACTGTGCGCGTACGTCTTGGGGAGCCCAGAGGGGAGTGGTCACGATGACGCCAGATTTAGCACCGGCCGATCGTAAAGGACTGTGGTGCCTGGGACCAGTGGTTAGTGCCTGTGGGCCATACACTGTTCGTTTTCGCTATTAGTTTTTAGCTGATTGTATAGCTCTCGCCGCCACCCTTTTATAGGTTAATATTAATAATAATAAATAAAATAATAAATAAAAAGTTTACTTTATGTGCCACTACAAAGTTGTCGGTGTCTTTATTTGTAGTTAAGAATGTAAAGTGTTAAGATTAATGTTGTAAAGGTATAGTGTAATGCTGAGGGAATCAGCAGTATGCAGTTTATATGTATAATATCTCCCTCATATATCCCCTATATGTATAATATCTCCCTCATATGCCCCCTATATGTATAATATCTCCCTCATATATCCCCTATATGTATAATATCTCCCTCATATGCCCCCTATATGAATAATATCTCCCTCATATATCCCCTATATGTATAATATCTCCCTCATATATCCCCTATATGTATAATATATCCCTCATATAACCCCAATATGTATAATATCTCCCTCATATATCCCCTATATGTATAATATATCCCTCATATAACCCCAATATGTATAATATCTCCCTCATATGCCCCCTATATGTATAATATATCCCTCATATATAGCCTATATGTATAATATATCCCCCATATATAGCCTATATGTATAATATATCCCCCATATATAGCCTATATGTATAATATATCCCCCATATATAGCCTATATGTATAATATATCCCCCATATATAGCCTATGGGCCTGAGCCATTAAGAAGAGCAAAGCATAGAGAAGGAGTAACTGCACTTGGGCCAAAACATGTTGCATTAGAGGAGGGAGGGGGTGGTAAATTTAAAATGCGGGACAGGTTTATAGTTGGGGTAGGGTGTGTCTTAGCTTAACTTTAAATTTCAGTGTAAAAATAAAACTATCAAGTATTTGGTGCTACATGAAAGAACAGCCAGTATTTAAATGATGAGCAAATATAAACTAATTTGCACCCCTTGCATTGTAACATGGTTTGTCCCAGGGAACATTTACTCCTTTTTTTGCTTTTCTTTTCTTAATGACTCAGGCCCTATATGTAAAATGTATCCCTCATATATCCTCTATATGTATAATATCTCCCTCATATATAGCCTATATGTATAATATCTCCCTCATATGTCCCCTATATGTAAAATGTATCCCTCATATATAGCCTATATGTATAATATCTCCCTCATATGTCCCCTATATGTATAATATCTCCCTTATATGTCCCCTATATGTATAATATCTCCCTCATATGTCCCCTATATGTATAATATCTCCCTCATATGTCCCCTATATGTATAATATCTCCCTCATATATAGCCTATATGTATAATATATCCCCCATATATCCCCTATATGTATAATATATCCCCCATATATCCCCTATATGTATAATATCTCCCTCATATGTCCCCTATATGTATAATATCTCCCTCATATGTCCCCTATATGTATAATATCTCCCTCATATGTCCCCTATATGTATAATATCTCCCTCATATGTCCCCTATATGTATAATATATCCCCCATATATCCCCTATATGTATAATATATTCCCCATATATCTCCTATATGTATAATATCTCCCCCATATATCCCCTATATGTATAATATCTCCCTCATATATAGCCTATATGTATAATATATCCCCCATATATCCTCTATATGTATAATATCTCCCTCATATATCCCCTATATGTATAATATATCCCCCATATATCCCCTATATGTATAATATCTCCCCCATATATCCCCTATATGTATAATATCTCCCTCATATATCCCCTATATGTATAATATATCCCCCATATATCCCCTATATGTATAATATCTCCCTCATATATCCCCTATATGTATAATATCTCCCTCATATATCCCCTATATGTATAATATATCCCCCATATATCCCCTATATGTATAATATCTCCCCCATATATCCCCTATATGTATAATATCTCCCTCATATATCCCCTATATGTATAATATATCCCCCATATATCCCCTATATGTATAATATATCCCCCATATATCCCCTATATGTATAATATCTCCCTCATATGTCCCCTATATGTATAATGTATCCCCCATATATAGCCTATATGTATAATATCTCCCTCATATATCCCCTATATGTATAATATATCCCCCATATATCCCCTATATGTATAATATATCCCCCATATATCCCCTATATGTATAATATCTCCCTCATATGTCCCCTATATGTATAATATATCCCCTATATGTATAATATATCCCCCATATATCCCCTATATGTATAATATCTCCCTCATATGTCCCCTGATTGCAATAACTTTCATGCTAAAGTGAAACAAATTGCATACCTAAGGGGAAGTATCCACAGCGACACAGACGCATCCCAGAAGCGGTGACGTTGCAAAACTCATATGCTGCTGTTGCAGGGCTGGAATGTACACATAATATAGGTAACACAGAACATGAGGATATGAGGACTTCTGCTAACTATAGGAACAGGGAAATTAAATCTCCATAAAGGAATACACTTCTCTTGGGTGTTTACCTGGAGCCACAGCTCCAAGGCATAAAGAGCAGCAGGAAACGATGGGGAGCTGGATGTCATTGTCCACATAGGGATAAATTACCTAGCTAATGCTTAAGTCATGGCCGTATAAAAGATAAATTTAAAGTTAGGGACTGTAAAGCAGGTGGCAAGCACTCACTGCCAGCACAGAGGTGAGGACAGAACTCAGCATCAGAAACTTCAATGTGTGGCTAAGGAAGTGGTGTAATGAGGAGAGATTTGGATTAATAGACCATAGTCATGTCATCTGGGACTCTCTTACACCAGCTCAAACTGAAGCTGGACCGCTCTTTTGGAAACTAGCTTTCCAAACATACACACTTTCCCTGGGGTTTTAAAACACAGATGACAGAATCCCAGGCATATGTATCTTCCATTTACCTCTTTTCCATTGCTTCTGTCACACTACATTATATATGTAATATCTCCTTCCTTATATATACTGTTTATGTATCCCTAATATATATCCTATATATAATAATAGTCTCTCTTCTCATTATTTATTCTGTATACTGTGTCCATTATTATTATTATCCGTCCATCTGTTTCTATAGCACTCATTTATACCCTATATATGTAATAGTCTCCCTCCTCATTATATATACTGTATAGTATTATTATCTACCCATCTTTTATATATCAGTGGTGTATGTAGTTATGAATAAACATGCAACCACTTGGATATATTAGGAGCAGTAGCCATTGAACCCTTGACTTCTGAGCTCAGGCGCATGTTACAGAAGACAACAGTAACAGACGTGATAGATATATATATATATATATATATATATATATATATACACTTTCAACGTCTATCTCCGCAGAACTGTAAAATAGTCCACATATACTACACTCCTCCTCCCTTAGACAAGAAACACAATAAGATGGACACGCAGTTAAATAATTACACACAACTGTCTTCAGTATGAATACTATAAGACTATTCATTTAATTTCAGGACAGCAGTTGTGAGACCTTGAGGCTCAGGGTATACAGTTAAAGATCCACATTCTTGTTGGGTAGCTGGCATAGCTACTAAAGTCTTTGGAGTTACATCTTGTTGAATAGAGATTCCTGTGGAAGCAACTTGGCGTTGTTCAACTAACATTACATTTGACTCCTGTATTGATTCGTCATTTGAGCTTTGTACTTGTGACCTCTCTCCCTTGAGCATTAAGAATTGAATCTACATGATGACATCATAATCCTTCACCAAAACTACAGCGTTCATTACAGAACCAGGCCTTGAAATTACTTTCCCCGGTTGCCATTTGTCCTCTCAATAATCTCTAATTGCTAAAACTTCTTGACCAACACTGAAATTTCTAGTTGGTTTTGATACATATTTTTAATTGCTTGTTTTGGACTTCTTTACATACATCTGGGGGTAAATGTATCAAGTTGAGAGTTTTCCGACGGGTTTGAAAAACCAATCAGATTCTAGCTATCATTTATATTTATCATTCTACAAAATGACAACTAGAATCTGATTGGTTGCTATAGGCAACATCTCTACTTTTCAAACCCGCCAGAAAACTCTCAGCTTGATACATTTACCCCCTGGTTTCAGTAAGTCCCAATGAGTCGCAGGATCTTTCTGAGGAACAGCATTGCTGGAGTTTGCCCTGTAGTACCATGTTCAGCAACAGATAAACAAATAAGAAATTGTCGACATTTTGTTGCAGAGTAATTTGCTCAAGCCTCATGACATTGATAGCTTTATCGAATGTTTGAACAAGTCTTTCAGCTAATCATTTTATGTCTGGAACTGGTACTGAGCTCAAGTGTTTTATACCATTACTTTTCAGGAATCTCTGAAAGTCTTCTGAAATGAACTGACATTATCATTAAAGACTTGTTTGGGTAACTAATTTCTAGAGAATATAATGCACAACACAGCAATACCGGTAGTTGTCTCAGACGAAGTAGACGTCATCTTGTGGACACTTAGAACGTGTATCCTCACAATCAGAAACGTGATCTATCATTGGACCTGCAGAATCAATAAGAGCTCTTAGCTGTGGAGAGGAGGGCTACTCCCAAGGGTGTGATTGAGCTGGTGGAGGTGCGTTTTGAATTTTTTCCTCCACGGTCTTTCGTTATTGATTTGATGTGACCACCAATTCCAGGCCACCAAACATTGCTTCTAGCTAAGATCTTCATTTTCACTGTACCAAGATGCCCTTTTTGCAATTCTTTAATATTCTTATACGACACTTGGTAAGTACTACTACTCTGGACCCTCATATTAATTCTCCTTGACATACAGACAGTTGATCTCTTCTTTCTGAGAACCAGCTGTCTCTTTCCCTTGTTTCTTTCTTAAGGCTGATATTAATGATTTAGAATTCTGGACTACAGTCACATGGCACATGATGTAATGAGCAGAGAGGCTTTGGAACGTCCCTCTGAGCTCTGTCTGCACTGTGACATTGTCCTTCACCCCCTCTGCCAACACATGACATGTTGTAAGCTGTGACCTGTGTCTATATAACTCACCATCTCTGATAACCCTTTTAGTTTGACAACCAGCAAGATTTTGAAAAGGAGATAATAATTTGTAGGATAGCTAACAAAAATGACAATCAGATGCATAATAAATCTATGTGGTATATCTGCTTTAATTACATGAAGCAAGTCTCCTGTATATTAGAGAATGTATATTCTGTACATAGATGATCTGGAAGATATAGTGATGTACAATTCTCAGGTATTAGTGTCCCAGGTAAATGTGTGAGTGATATCTCAAGCAAGACACTGCAAAAACCTTAATTCATGCACTTATCATCTCCCGCATTGACTATTGCAATTCCCTCCTTACTGGTCTTCCCCAAAACAGACTCAAACCCCTACAATATATTTTGCACGCTGCAGCAAGACTGATTTTCCTTGCAAATCGCTATTCCTCTGTTGAATCACTCTGTATGTCTCTACACTGGCTGCCTTTTTTCTACCGAATCCAATATAAAATATTTCTACTAACCTACAAGGCCATCAACAAAGCTGCACCAACATACATCTCCTCTCTTGTCTCAAAATATCTCCCAACTCGCCAACTCCGTTCTGCATAAGATCTGCGTCTCTCATCCACCCTCATTATATCCTCCCATTCCTGGTTACAGGACTTTTTCCGGGCTGCACTCACTCTATGGAATTCTTTCCCTCGCACAATAAGACTTTTCTCTGGTCTACAAACTTTCAAGTGTTCTCTGAAAACCCATCTCTTCAGACAAGCTTATAATATTCCTCAACCACCCTCTTAACCTCACTACATTACCCTATTACCACCCGTTACACAATTTTACACAAGACAACTATCCCCTGACCAACATTGTTGTGTGACAGGATCATTTAGCTTATGAGTCACTTTTACCTTTGCAGCCTGGCTGGGCCGAAATGCAAAATGAAGACTTAACCTCATGTGTCAAACTCCCATTGTCCCATAGATTGTAAGCTTGCGAGCAGCCTTCTCCCCTCTTTGTCTGTTTTACCCAGTTTGTTTATTAGTTTACTATGTTTGTCCACAATTGTAAAGCGCTACGGAATATTTTGGCGCTATATAAATAAATGATGATGATCTCCCCTTAGATGGGCCTGGGGTGCTGCTCTCTTCTTTTGGCACAGCAACAAGCTATAATATAGCCCCAGGAGTACAGCCAATGAATTCTCTGATGTGAAGAATTGAATTGAGCATGATTAGATAAGGATATCTTTATGCAGAAAGGAAAATAGCCTCCTGTAGAATCTATTTTACTTTTAATGTAACTTGTAGATGAAGATGCAAATTAACAAACATGTTATTGTGTAAAGTGGCAGACACATTGTATCTTTTATGTAAGCTGTAGGGGCAGGCCCGGCGCTCCCATTAGGCAACCTTAGGCAGTTGCCTAGGGCGCCGGGACCTGCAGGGCGCCGCTGACTAGATTTTGTAATCTAGTCAGTGGTGTTTGGGACATAGTACAGCGGCGGAATGGCGCCTGCTGTTTCCGGTTTTTTTTTCCGCGCAGCACTCACACATGACCACTGACATCAGTCAGTGATCATGTGATATCAGTCTTCTTCGGCGGCGTCTTCAAGGTCCAGAGAAATGCTGTCCCCACCCCCCGTGTTCTCACACTGTCTGTCACTGACAGACAGTGTGAATAAAGTTATTTCCCAGAGTCCCCTCCCCTCCCAGCATGCACCGCTCCCCTCCACCCCCCTCCTCTGTGTTTTTGGAAGCCGAGGAGCGTTTTTGGCAGCCAGTGGAGAGAACAGAAGAAGTGTGAAGAGCCCCCTGCATCTGCTGACAAGAGAAAAAAAGTAAGTAAATAGGTTATTATTATTTTTTTCTAATTTATTTATTTTTATTTGATTGTCAAAGTGTTCCTGCGGCGCAGGGGGCGCCGATTTTGAGAAAGTGCCTAGGGCGCCATGGACCCTAGCACCGTCCCTGTGTAGGGGGTAAATGTATCAACGTGAGAGTTTTTCGGCGAGTTTGAAAAGTGGAGATGTTGTTAGCAACCAATCAGATTCTAGCTGTTGTACAGCTTGTAGAATGTACTAAATAAATGATAGCTAGAATCTGATTGGTTTTTCAAACACGCCGAAAACCTCTCAGCTTGATATATTTACAGCTAGAACTCTTTATTTCCTGAGACATTATATTACTTTGTGTGGATGTTACTTCATTATTGGTCACTGTAATATGTCGGATTGTTATGGATGACTGGTCTGAGAGCACTTCATCATCTCTGCTTCATCTCATGTGCCAAATCTCCTCCTGTGAGACATTTCCTTTGGGATTATTATTATTGTAGATTTGTGAGGCGCCACAGTGCTCCGCAGCGCTGTACAGTAGGGAACACAGTACATGCATAAAACAGGGACATACAAGGCAGACAAAATAAATACAGACATGAAATCAAAGGGTATGAAGGACCCTGCTCATTAGAGAGCTTACATTCTAAGTGGGAGAGGGCACAGCTAAAACAAGAGGAGTGAGTGTGGCTCAGAGTGGAGATAGGGATAGTTGTGAGGATGCATTAGTGTGAATAGTGTTATCGAGGATAAGGTCGCCTCTAAAAAAAGAGATGGGTTTTCAAAGAGCTTTTAAAGATTTGAAGGCTGTGGGAAAGTCTGATTGAGCGTGGTAGGGAATTCCGTAAGTGGGGAGAAGTCTTGTAGGCGGGAGTGAGAGGTGGTTACCAGAGACGGGACAAGGCGCAGGTCAGAGGTAGATCTAAGAGGACGGGCGGGAGAGTATATTGATATGAGATTTGAGATGTATGAAGGGGTGGTGTTGTTGTTGAGGGCTTTGTAGGTAAAGGTGAGTAATTTGAATTTGATTCTGGAGGACACAGGGAGCCAGTGTAGGGATTTGCAAAGTGGTGCAGCAGATGTGGAGCAGTGACAGAGGAAGATCAGTCTTGCAGCAGTATTTAGGATGGATTGAAGTGTGGATATATGGGTGTCAGGAATGCCAGATAGCAGGAGGTTGCAACAGTCAAGACGGGAGATAATTAGAAAATGGATAACAGTTTTGGTAGCATCTTGAGTAAGAAAGGGCATATTCTGGCAATGTTTTTAAGGTGGAGCTGACAGGACTGGGAGAGAGTCTGGATGTGAGGAATAAAGCAGAGGGTGGAGTCAAGTGTGACACCAAGGCAGCGGGCTTGAGAGACTGAGGAAGTTGGGGTGTTATTGACAGTGAGGGAGATCTGAGGGCTGGTGGTGACTCTGGCCGGAGGGAAGATAATAAGCTCAGTTTTGGACATGTTGAGCTTTAGGTAGCATTGGGACAGTCATGTGGATAGAGCAGAAAGACAGTTGGTTACACCAGATAGTACAGGAGAGAGGTCAGGGGAAGAGATATAGATTTGGGTGTCATCAGCGTAGAGGTGGTATTGGAGGCTGAATGAGTGAATTAGTGCCCCAAGAGTAGAGGTGTACAATGAAAAAAGTAAAGGCCAAGAACAGAACCCAACAGATAGTGGGAGTAGAGGGGAGGATGTGCCAGAGGTAGAAACACTAAAGGAGCCGTTCAATAGGTAGGAAGTGAACCAGGAAGGAACTGTGTCACAAAGGCCAATGGAGTGAAGGGTGTGTAGGAGAAGAGGGTGATCAAAAGCAGCAGAGAGGTCCAGGAGAATGAGTATGGAGAAATTACCCTCAGATTACCCGTAACATTGGATGAGGGGGCTATAAATGTCAGTGTATCCCTGCCAGTATACTACAAAACATTTGCTGAGGATAGCACTAATGTATCAATAAATATGATGCTCATCAGGGATATGAAGGACAGCTTCTTATCTAATGGCGCTTTAGGGTGATTGTGGCTGGATCACTTATAAATAACTTATTGTATAAATGTATTTACATTAATAGCACAGTGCGTCAATTTATATCATTGCAAATGTACCGATTTTTGTTTTGGTATGCATTTTGTATGGAAATGTATTGATTTCTGAGACAGTATGTCATGATGTGGTTTTGTAACTTTACTAGAGGAAATCCCAATTAGGCTAATTAGACCTTTTTCATCTGTGAGTGACCAACAGGTATTTTTAGCCTGAAAGCACAGCAAGGGGCCATTACCTGTTATCATGTCTTGTTACAGAGACAGGAAACCTCTGAACAATGTAGATAGGAAGTTTTACAGAATAACAGATTAATGTACATTAAAAATGCGTCAGCTGCAAGGTTAGATGATATATTACATCCTAATGTGATATATCAGACTTTGCGGTGCCAACTGGGACATGAAATTCAGAAAAAAAAAGCACAGTTTAACCTTTTAATGTATCATTCTGTAAGGTTAGCACACGAAGGAGTGAGTGTGATCCTGCTGTTTTAACTGAGATAACTAGACCCCCCTGGAGGCACGGAGTCTAACAGGGTGGAAGGTCTTCACCAGGGAATCCCACAAGGGAATTTCGGCTTAGCAGCTCCCACCCTGCAGGTCGTGGCCCTCCAGGGAAGTTCCCAGTATAACAGTTGGGAGAACAGAACCAAACAGCATACAAAAGGATATGATTTAAGTATCAATTTAATAAAAACTGTCTCCACTAGATGTGGAACATAAGTACAAGTTCAAATGAGGAACAGGATACACTGAATGACTCAATGAAGAACCACGGCCATAGTAGTAGCGTGGCACCAATCACAAAGTTCCACAAATATGAGCAGGATATATAATAACTGTAGACATTGCAATACCTCCTAGGCAATGAGATATAAATACAAAGTTCACTGAAGTGCTGAGATTACTACAAATGGAAGAGCACAGCTTGATACTATAGGAGAACAGACACAATCAATAATTCAACAGTAGCAGCATCAGCAACGACTAATATTCCAAACGGTCAGTAGAATGTAAGTTTAGCTGTATCCATATATGTACCAACGAAGAAAGGACCCAGGCATCAGTGAGATATGGAACGGGTCAGCAAAGGTAAGTGATCCAAGCAGAGTAACTAGCAGGTGTTGATAGCAGAAATCAGTGGAATCAGGAATACTGCAAGATGAATCATAGCTTACCACAAGAGTGTAGAGCAATTCAGCAGTAAGCAGCGATACATATAGGAGAGGAGAGGCAGCAAACGTAGACCGCAGCACCAGTACAGATGACATAGAGCAGGTGAACAAAGCAACAATGACCCACGACTTTACCACAAAGATGTGGAAGGAGTAACACCAGTCAGCGGTGTATGCAGAGTAGCTTAGTGGTCGTTGATCACAGCAACTACCACAGGTGAGCGGAACGAATAAGCAGACTAGCAATAACAGGAACAGGCAGCTGAACCAGGCCAGGTGTAGACTTGAAGAACCAACAAATGACAGGTAAAAGGAGGAGCCTTATAAAGGAGGACTGGCCAATAGTAGAATGACTAACCACAGCTGGGGATAATCAGAGATGTCAAGCGTGGCTGACAGCCTGTACCTAGAAGGTTAATATGAAAATCAGTACTTTGAGGCTCGGGTAGAGATACCTGGGGAGCGGAGTCTGGCACATTCCATCTGTAACCTATGGAAAGATCAGTTGTACCATAAACTGGCATGTAACTGTCCTTATTAGGACTGCTTGAGCTAACATCACTGCTTCAAGTTCCTGCTTTGACACCTACTTACCTGCTGTTATTCCTGAAACTTACAGATTAGACCAATATAATCCATTATCCGGCTGTTCTGAGGTTAGGACCCAGCATCCAGTACCAACGCTACCCTGCAGCTCTGGCCAGTGTGATAGTTCAGAAGGAACCATTCACAGCAACCCTGATCTAAAGGAAGAGGTCAGGGGTACCAGCCCAAGTTCCCAGTGAGGGGGTACACTAGCAGTGAGAGATACCCAGAAGGAAGCAGTACTAGGTACTGGCGAAGGAGCCTAGTGGTAGCAGTAGAAACTTCTCCTACTCATGCATTTGTAGGGGCACAATTTGGGATAAAGAAAGGGGATGGTGGCAAGGCAAGCCCAGCCGGAGCCCAGCAACATGGACAGGGTGGCACAGGAGGTCCATCTTGTCACAGCGATGTACGTTGTACGAGAGGTCAGTAACAATACACAGTAGCTTCCCATGAGAGTAATTAGTCATTCCAATCCAATCAGGTCCCTCTGTGTATATAATGGAGACTGGACAGCAATATCGCTGTCAAATGCTACTCATGGAGTATCTGCTTATTCTGCATGGGATTCTGGGCAGGACGCATGCCATTGGTTGTCAGATGACGTGACCATTAATTACAAGGTGGTAACAGGTGACCATAAACAGTCGCTCCCTCCCCTCACCTACCCCTTCCCTCCACCTGTCTTCTCCATTTGCTTCCCTGTCCCTCTTGAATGTTCGCTCTCACAAGCTGTGTCCTCCTGACCCCTCCGTATGCTCTTTGTAAGGTTTCCCTTGTTCTAGTTGTTTTCTAAAATAGGTGATTTCTCTATTGTGTCAACTCGTATTGACTTTTAACGATGCTATTATTGCTCTTGTCCATTTATATTTTGTTGATTGTACAACGCTTATTCTGTGCTGCTTTATGAATAATTATAATAGTCTGGTATGATATCTCTAGCGTTATCACACCATATAAACCAATAAAATTACAGATGACTAGACCTGAATAGAGAGGCATGGATAACGATCAGCGATAGTAGTATGACAGCAGTATATTAAGAAATATAATATGTGTCACCAAGCTGCATGGGCTGAAATTTCAATGAACATGTAAAAACAGGATGTAGCCCCATATGCCCCGATATCAAGGTGATCATGTTGCTTTGGGTGTACAAGTGGGACCCTATTGTTTAACACTGAGGCTAACCAGCCATCCCAGATCCCAACATACCAGGGGTCCTGCTGCCTACATGAGGTAAGGTTGGCACCAATCCCTCCAATGACTAGGTGCCTGCCAGGGCTAGCTATCTAGCACCCTCCACGCAACACCATCATGGAAATGTGAACGAACATAAAAGAGGGTTTCACACAGCAACGGGAAACTATGGCCTAGTGGTTATGGCTCTTATTTGGTTGGTCATAATCTGCAGTGAGGATATCTGGATGTGGCTTCAAAACTCCACTTACTTGGTCTCTTTGTATGCCTGCCAAAAGCAGGGTCACCTTGGACTTGGTCACTGCCTTACCGTAAGAAGTGAAATAAAGTGAAGGGAGCACTATACTACTTGTGAATTAATTCATTCAAGAAAGAAGAAAATTGGTTCTTATATGGAGGCACTCACAACTCCACACTAAAAGTACAATTAAAGCTAAAATCATATATTTATTAGTAAACTTCAGTCTATTCTTCCAACTTATTGGTCTTCATCAATCAAGTCAAAGGTTTGATTTCCTTATTGATCTTTCTCTCTCACAAAAATGTAACAAATGGTAATAAAACGTATAACAAAACAAAAAAGGAAGCTTATTGTATGAAAGAACTGTATAGAGCATGAACGGCTAAAAACACAATATATAATCTAAGGTATAATATATGAAAATCTTAATCGGTAAAAAAATAAATAAATAAAAAATTATCGAATATGTATTATTTCTATAAGTGGAACATTGAAAATGAAACAAAACAAAAAACCAATAAGGGAACTGAACCATTGAATTGAATGATGAATAAAGTCTTTTGTTACACAAAGAGCTATATTTACTATGTGGCCAATTCCCGGCTCTTTGAAGTCATTTTTTTCAAACGCCAATTTTATTAAAGACAAAACCCGATGGTCTTTGTATTTAATAATAGTGACATTTAAAAAAAAAAAAAAGCAATAGGAAGCAGCCATTCTACAGAACCACCGTATAGTAAATATACCCCCAAGAGTCACATATCGGTGTAATCCTTCCTCCGCTCCCTCCGACACTTATTGCTTTTTTTTTTTTTTTTTTTAATTCTTACATTTTAATATTTGGCTTGGGAGAAGACTCATCTGAAGGAATATTTAAAAGATAATAAAGATATGATTTTAGCTTTAATTGCACCATTAGTCTGGAGTGGTGAGAACCACTTTTCTCCTTTCTTGAATGAAGATTCACATCATTCTGGGAGAAGTCCCCTATGAACCAGATTAAAGATAAAAACCCCACTACAGACAAACCTTAAAGCATCTTACAATGTAAAAAACGTGTTTTCGAACAAAAAAGGTAAATCCACTGGTATCACTGTAATTATATAGTGCTGTGTAGATAAGAACTTTGACGCTTACTAGTGACTCTTTACAATGATACAGTAATTCTGGTTTATACAGTGGGAACGGTTCTATAACCTGTTTTTATTCCCCACAATAATACCCGATCCCCCTACTCTGTCCCCATTCATAACGTTACTCCATTTATTTCTTATTTATCAATCCTTCCACCTTCCTATAGTGCTGAACACACTAGAAACAGATCAAATTGTATTACAGGCACATTCAAAGCTTCAAGGACTATGGAAGATAAAGAACCAGCTTCCTCGCTGCGCCTTCTGCAGGATAATAGTCCTGAACACTGGCTCCTCTTCAGTGGGAGAGAGAAACGCTTAAATGGGTATTATCTTTATTTATATGTAAAGTACATTCATAATAAGACTAATCAAAATATGAAGTCTGAAAGGTGATTTGTGGATAAGACGAGATTCGCTGATAATGGACGACGTAACTGCAGAGAACTGTTCTCCACAATTCACAACTTCAAAGTCCAAAACAGAAAGACGCAAAAATTAGATAATTTCCAACTATTTGTAAAGATCCATAAATATTATGGAAAAAGGTAATAATTAACTTTACTATTAATAATTGAACAAACATCAGACACCAGAGGAAAAGGGATTCTAATTAGACACAATGTCACTGGATTCTGTAACTTTACTAAATACTGAAATATCTCCTGAATCATATGGTACAATGGTCTGGAAACAGCAGATGTGAAATCCGGCAGTATCCATGGCTTTATATGAAGACAGGACTGAGATAACAGTTGTGGGAGCAGTTCTTTATGTTACTAGAATGAAGATGACGGACCTGGGCCCAGAGTTGCTCCAGATCTGTTGGGTCCTCAGATGTCTGACCTCCCTCTGCTGCTACATGTAGAAAGGCAGCCTCAGCAAGACACAACTGGACAGACACCGGGGCCCACCAGCTCCGAAGGAACGCTGGACAGCAGACAAGATATAGTCAGCATTTTTTAACGTCATGAACTCCACCCACAACTGAATTGTCACCTGTAGATTGTTGGGTCCATTTTATTTATTTGGGAGTCTCCTCCGGTCTTTAATAGAGTTCCGTTTTCTCTTCTTACTCAAGAAATGCTCCAATTTTCCTTTTCTCTTCAACTCTTTGTATTTGTCTGCAAGCTCCATTTTCCGTACGTCCCCTGGAGAGGAGAGAAACATCAATAAATGTCAAGGGCAGATGGGAGTATGGGATGGTCACTGCACATTAGAGGTCTTGCTTTACCCAGCTATGGCTACTGCACCTCTTTTTAGAAGTTAAAAGGACAATAATTGCCCCTAAACGAGAAGGTCTATGTGCGCTGCTGGATGTGAGTTTATGAATGATTAGTTTTTAAAGACACCTTACTCCTGAATTTAACCCCAAGATCAGGTAACTTGTGTAGTCTTATTTTGTATATACAAGAGATTCTTTAAAGAATCATTATTGGCTGATGGAGATAAGTGTTGAGAACTATCTCGTGCTCATTTAAATATTGTAGAGGTTTCTACTATATACTGTAATGTGTAGATGTTCTCAGATTTACTTTAGAGGTTTTTTCTGTTTTGTAGTAATAACAATTGTGTAATGGAACAAACCCACTCACTCGGGTCCTTAAGCTCCCCCCTAGCCGTCACACTCAAAACTCACCTTTTTTCAGATAAAAAGGTTTCTTCCCTTGTTGTGCTAATTCCCTCTGCTGTCTCTTGAAGTCCTGCGCTCTCTCTCTCTGCGCACATTTCTTCTGTGTGGCCTGATCCTGCTGATCCTGAATGTAAAACACAGAGATATTGAATGATCAGCTCTCGGCGTCCTCAGGCCCATCCCCAAGACGCTCCACTCACCATTCTGCCTAAAAGTTGCTCAAGCTTCTCTTTTAGTTCCGGATCACGAGTTTTCTGGAGCTTCTTCTCTACAACCTGTTACGACAATCAGGGAATAGTAAAGGCTAAAACTAGACAAGGAACAAAACCACTGTAGCCCCACATTCATCGGCACAGGTCAAAGGGCATTCAAGGTAAAGAACGAACAATGGAACAAAGACAGAAACCAATCACTGATGTGTCTAGAAAGCTGTTACCTCGTTTCACCCCTAGGTGGCAGCAAAACCAACCCAAAAAACAAACTCATCCTTCCTATAACTCCTGTGCGCCTTAGTTTACAAGGTGCCCATCAAGGAGACAAGAAGGATGGATTGGTCTGTGTACAGCCTCGGAGAAAGGGGTTTAACTGCAGGTACAAATCTCTATTCTCCACCTGCAGTAGAGGGAATGGCGCTGCCAAAACAACCCTTAATGAGGAGAGGAATGTATAAGACAGGTGTATCAGCACCCCTGCCACAAAACAGGCTCCGAACTACTGTCCTGATCCAATCCCTTCCTATGGCCCTCAGAGGACAAACAGGGCATCCTACCAGCAGACACAGATAGACCTGCAGACAATGAAACCCATGATCTGATGCGCTGCTGGAGCAGAGATGGTGACACGAGGACAGACAGACCACCAGAGACCACTTAGATTAGTATGACGGGACCATATGAAGGATCACCTTGTTCTCATGGAAGAATGAGTGGTCAGCTCAGAGAGGTTTATAGCCAAAACAATACCTAGGCGAAAACCAGATCTAACCCCACAGAGAACAGACGGGTGGCCATACGTCAACATCTACCAGAGCGAGGACAGAAACTGCATCTGGACAAAACTCAGCGCAAAGCTCCTCTGCAAGAAAACATGCAACAAGTCTAACACACTGTACCCCCCTTACAGCAGGTGGAGAAACCAGGGCTCATTACAGGGAATTCAGTCATGCAACACCAGATAAGTTCATACAATCAATTCTATACATCTAGATTTTATGAAGAGCTAGAATTGAGGCAGTGTAAGGTAACGGTCACCCCATAGCTTTACCAGATTTATGAAGTCTGCTATTGGCCTGCAAACTGTCACGACTGATGCTTCAAGTTGTAGGAGGAATCGCACCTAATATCAGCACTACACAGCAGGCAACAATGTAGCAAAGCTCTGAAAGTAACAGTCTCACTTATCTGTGCCCCCTGCCTTAGACAGGCGCACGCAATGGTCGCAGGTCCGGGGAGGCTTTCCTATTTAGCAAAGCCCCCCCTCCCCAAAAGAAAAACTATAGCTCCTTAACTAGGTGGGATTGTGATTCCCTCAACAAACTGATAACAGAGTCAAATAACGTCTAAGAAAGATATGAGCCACCAGGGATCCGAGAATATTGGACTGTGATGGACTGGGATGGGGGCTTTATCTTCTCAGTAACTGTCTGGGACCCTCCTCTCCATCTTTTCTATTGGGGCTAGGAGGGGGCAACGATAAGGGAGATAGGAGTGGGTCAGTCACCTGTCTCTCTTTTTTCTTGATATCATTCAGGAAGCTGTACGTCTTCTCAAACACCTCCGCTTTATATTTTCCCGACAGGTCATCGAAGCGAGGGTCCCTTCGCATCTATGAAAACGTTTATAGAGCAATGAATGCAATCTTATCGACAGGGGATCTTCCAGCTATCTTCCTGCATGTTAATAATATAAAAATACAGTCATCGGAAGAGACATCTATTCATGTGTAAATTGAATGTAAGGTTTCACTCAGCATCAGTAACTTCATGAGTCAGAGCGCCCCCCTTAGGCCACTTCCTTTACTGCAAGTAGTGCACATTACAGTAGCGTAGGAGCAGCAGTGTGACAGACACAATAAATTCCTGACATATAATATAGAGGACAATACATAAATCACTTGCAGTGCTCTTCCACTACAAAACAGGAGCAATACATATGGTAAATCTATTATATTACTGAAGGTTAGTAAAGAACAACATAATAACAGATCAACTAAAAGCGGCAGCAGATTTCATGGTGACGCCGCCAATTTATGAGGGAAACACCCAGTAACCACCATTATCCTAGTCGCCTTCCTCTGCTCGTTCTCCGCCTACCCACCCCCTATTTCACTGCTCCCGTCTCGCTCCTCTCCCTCCATTACAGTCGCTACAGGTTCACTGGTAATAAACGGAGAGGGATGCATGTCCTATATAACCACAACAGCCCCTCTCACCATGGTCTTGGCAGGGACCACCTTCCTCAGGAACGGGATTGGTTTTTTAGAGGACATCTCCAGGGGTCTGAAACCGATAACATATTAAACATCACCTTTTATTCTTTTGTGAGATTCTTACCAATGAATGCAACAAATTAAATTCTGCCCCTAAGAGATCCGGGATTAGATCTGTAGGGAGCACTGTACTGGTTAGGGCTATAAGTGACCACTTTTATTCTATCAATATTACAGTTCTTAGTCACATAAATGTATTAAACATCTTAGATTGTCAGCTCCTATGACAGGATTCTAATTCCCTTGGTAAATAAGGTGCTGATCAGGAATAGAAATTACCGCTTAATAACCATTTTCTTGTAAGAAGCTGGTGACTTGAGAGTCAGAGGACCTTCACCTCTCCATCATTCCCCTCCTATGAGGGCTGAAACAGCAGCACTGCAGTTAAAGTCTCTCCCACAAGGTGCCCGCTGGATAAGTCCCTGAATGGAGATGACAGCAGCAACGAGGTGTAGATGACGTAGAAATCAGGTCCGAGTGGAGATGGATAGAGGAGAATAAACAGAAGCCAACAACGCTCCTCATTCTCTTGCAATTCTTCCTCTTACCGCACTCAACCCACCGCCACTCCTGTATCATCGTGTAGGTCACATCATCCTTTCCTAAAACCTCATTCTCTGATCACTGCTGATACAGGGGGATGTTTTTTGCATCACACACTTTGTCTACTCCCTGAAAATCTTTTCCAGCAGGTGCGTAACCTGACCATATGGACTAAATTAATTCACCTAATATACAGACTAAGATTTGAGTGCCACATCTTTCCCACACCTTACTCTTCTGTCCCTTTTTGCTGTTTAATTGCAAGC
Organism: Mixophyes fleayi; assembly: GCF_038048845.1. NCBI lineage: Eukaryota > Metazoa > Chordata > Amphibia > Anura > Limnodynastidae > Mixophyes > Mixophyes fleayi. The sequence goes on along the minus strand of NC_134404.1, from coordinate 348,719,915 downwards.
TCTTGTATCCAGAAGTCCTACATTGGCTGCATGCCTTTGTTATAATGCCCTGAATGTATGTACAGGCCTGCGGGAGGTATTGGCTATACAGACACGGTTATAGATATCTCAGTAGCATTAAACGGCGTGACCATTACTAACACAGCCTCTCTACACTTACTGTTTGTTGGTGGGCCGCACTCTCTCAACCGCGTGTTTCTCCCCCCGAAATACTCGTACAGTTTTGGACAAACGTTTTTTCCCGACCTTGTTCTGTATGTGGATCAGCTCCTCAAACGACAGGGTGGATAATGCTGGTGGGAAAGGGTATCAGACAAATGTAATCTTCCAAGACACTCACACAGACATACATAAAACATCACACACCTGTCAGTGAGATTTACTAAGAAAAGGAGACTTTACTGGCTCTTCAGTCAGTGATTAAATAGCCATTAATTCTAAGTGTTATCTGTATATAAGAATTACTAATAACACACAAGGGTCATGGATATTTCCCTACACACAGCAGACTTCCTGCCAGTAATCCCATTGGAGGAGACTGCAGTCAGCCTCTACTAGCTGATAACAGAACAGTAACACTTAGCTATCACAATTGCTAAGAGATATATATATATATATATATATATATATATATATATATATATATATATATATATATATATATATCTTAATAGTTTCTATAAAAGAAAACGTGTATTATACAGACAAGTGGTCCTTTAATACATTTTTCTGATGAATGTTTGGGACCCATTGTAATTTCTTGTCCATATTAAGACTTAACATGTTAGGTCACTGTATTATTTAATACATATTATACAAAAAAAATAAAGACACTTTGGTGATCTAATCTAAGCTTCTGAGAAGTTGATATAAAGAGTATTAATAGCAATGTCATGTACACAGGGAGATTCATGCAGGAGATCAGTGATAGAGCACACTGAGGACATGGGAGCCCAGGGCCACTACTGATGAAGCACAGAGGACACAGAGAGGAGGAGGAAGCCGACACCGGGACATGTCAGATAGAGTCTCCCAAAATTTCCAGCTAGAGATTCTGGTACCTTTCTCCGTATTTCCAGCAGCTTGCTCTTGGTCTGTGTCAGTCCCACTCTCTGTATCAGAGCTCTCCAGGGAAGACGAAGGCTGATCTTCCAGACATTCAGTGCTGGAGTCTTCTGAGCCATCAGTGTCTTCAGGTATCGCAGCTGTAGGATTATTAATAATATTTATAGGGCCCAACATGGTGTCCGTAGCGCCGTAAAAGGACAAACAATATAGCACAGTACAAGGTGAAACAGCACAATACAACCAACAGTAAGCACTATAACTCTGGGAGCACAAAGCACTGGTAGAAAGAAAGGGTGAGGGATAATCAGTACAATCTGGTAAACTGAGCCCAAAAGGGTGGGTGCGGATGACAGGTTAAGAGCCACTGAGAGCAACAGAGAGGAGTGAGAAGAGTCGGAGGGCAGAAGGTGGGCTGAGTAGCTGGAGAGCAAAGTTAAAAGGGGTGGAAACAGGAGGAGAAAATACCCTGCTCAAAGGAGCGTACAATCTACGGGAGGGGTAGACAGACCGAGACAAGGGTGAAACGGAGACAGAGTCGAGGAGGGGAGAAGAAGGGATGAGAGGGAGAGGTAGCCGACAGGTGGGTAGTTAGGCAGGTGACTGGAAGGCTTTTAAGAAAAAGTGGGTTATTATTGTCCGTTTGAAACTGGACAGATTAGGGGATGTTCTGATGGAGCTTGTTCCAATGAAGGGGGGCGACGCGTGAGAAGTGTTGGATACGTGCGTGAGAAGAGGATCAGGTCTTCTCAGAATTTGTGATTTCTCCTTACTCTTCAAAGGCTTCTTTACATGGTCTGATGGTCTCCTCAATGCCAGATCTACCTCTGCGTTGCCTATTCCTCTTCCAACCGATCCTCGAAGTCTGTTACGTAATGTTCCCGAGGTCGACATGTTTGTGTGGATGAGCAGTGACCAACTACCTACCTGTAAAAACACAACATGTGGTTTCTGAGACAGACAGACACTGTATTATACCAATGCCACCACATGCTAGATATATATATACATAATGTGTGATGGAGACTGATACACACACACAGGGACACACACACCGTATTATACCAATGCCACCACATGCTAGATATATATATATATATAATGTGTGATGGAGACTGATACACACACACCGTATTATACCAGTGCCACCACATGCTAGATATATATATACATAATGTGTGATGGAGACTGATACACACACAGGGACACACACACCGTATTATACCAATGCCACCACATGCTAGATATATATATATATATAATGTGTGATGGAGACTGATACACACACAGGGACACACACACACACCGTATTATACCAGTGCCACCACATGCTAGATATATATATACATAATGTGTGATGGAGACTGATACACACACAGGGACACACACACTGTATTATACCAGTGCCACTACATGCTAGATATATATATACATAATGTGTGATGGAGACTGATACACACACAGGGACACACACACACACACCGTATTATACCAGTGCCACCACATGCTGGATATATATATACATAATGTGTGATGGAGACTGATACACACACAGGGACACACACACCGTATTATACCAGTGCCACCACATGCTGGATATATATATATACATAATGTGTGATGGAGACTGATACACACACACCGTATTATACCAGTGCCACCACATGCTGGCCACTGCTCCTGCTATATACATAATGTGTGACACACACACACAGGGACAACACACACACACACAACACACACAGGGACAACACACACACAGGGACAACACACACACACACACACACAGGGACAACACAGACAACACACACACACACAGGGACAACACACACACACAGACAACACACACAACACACACACACAGGGACAACACACACAGGGACAACACACACACACAGGGACAACACACACACACAGGGACAACACACACACACACACACAGGGACAACACACACACACACACACACACACACAGGGACAACACACACACACACAGGGACAACACACACACACACAGGGACAACACACACACACACACAGGGACAACACACACACACAGGGACAACACACACACACACACAGGGACAACACACACACACAGGGACAACACACACACACACACACACAGGGACAACACACACACACACAGGGACAACACACACACACACAGGGACAACACACACACACAGGGACAACACACACACACAGGGACAACACACACACAGGGACACACACTTCTCTGTGACCCGGATGAAGCGCTCACCTGGTACCACGCGCTGCCGTACTGAACGCTACAGATGAAGTTTGCTTCCGCTGAGGCACCGTAGGAGGCAGAGGGAAGTCTGTACTTTGATTGGTGTATGGCTGTAACTAAACACCAATCAGCGGTGGGCACCATCTGATACCCTGATTGGTGACTGCCAATCACCATCCACCAATCAAACGCTAGGTTCTGTCCACAAAGCGGCCACCGGGTGCAGGCAGGATAGGCCCGCCCACTATAGTGACGTCACTACATCGGCCTCACGTACCCAGGTAGCTTGTTATCTAGTCACGTGTTCCACTGCGTCTGTATATCATCATGTGACATAGCTCCTAGGCTGGACTCTGTATATACTGTACACTATCCCCATATACTGTGCACTATCCCCATATACTGTGCACTATCCCCATATACTGTATAATATCCCCATATACTGCATAATATCCCTCATATACTGTATAATATCCCCATATACTGCATAATATCCCCATATACTGTACACTATCCCCATATACTGTATAATATCCCCATATACTGCATAATATCCCTCATATACTGTATAATATCCCCATATACTGCATAATATCCCCATATACTGTACACTATCCCCATATACTGTATAATATCCCCATATACTGCATAATATCCCTCAAATACTGCATAATATCCCTCATATACTGTATAATATCCCCATATACTGTATAATATCCCTCATATACTGTATAATATCCCTCATATACTGCATAATGTCCCCATATACTGTATAATATCCCCATATACTGTATAATATCCCTCATATACTGTATAATATCCCCATATACTGCACAATATCCCTCATATACTGTACACTATCCCCATATACTGTATAATATCCCTCATATACTGTATAATATCCCCATATACTGTACACTATCCCCATCTACTGTATAATATCCCTCATATACTGCATTATATGCCTCATATACTGCATAATATCCCCATATACTGTATAATATCCCTCATATACTGTACAATATCCCCATATACTGTATAATGTCCCCATATACTGCATAATATCCCCATATACTGTACACTATCCCCATCTACTGTATAATATCCCTCATATACTGTATAATATCCCTCATATACTGTATAATATCCCTCATATACTGCATAATATCCCCATATACTGTATAATATCCCTCATATACTGTATAATATCCCCATATACTGTATAATATCCCTCATATACTGTATAATATCCCCATATACTGCACAATATCCCTCATATACTGTACACTATCCCCATATACTGTATAATATCCCTCATATACTGTATAATATCCCCATATACTGCATAATATCCCTCATATACTGCATAATATCCCCATATACTGTATAATATCCCTCATATACTGTATAATATCCCAATATACTGCACAATATCCCTCATATACTGTACACTATCCCCATATACTGTATAATATCCCTCATATACTGTATAATATCCCTCATATACTGTATAATATCCCCATATACTGCATAATATCCCTCATATACTGCATAATATCCCCATATACTGTACACTATCCCCATATACTGTATAATATCCCTCATATACTGTATAATATCCCCATATACTGTATAATATCCCCATATACTGTATAATATCCCTCATATACTGCATAATATCCCTCATATACTGCATAATATACCCATATACTGTATAATATCCCTCATATACTGCATAATATCCCTCATATACTGTATAATATCCCCATATACTGTATAATATCCCTCATATACTGCATAATATCCCTCATATACTGTATAATATCCCCATATACTGTATAATATCCCTCATATACTGCATAATGTCCCCATATACTGTATAATATCCCTCATATACTGCATAATATCCCTCATATACTGTATAATATCCCCATATACTGTATAATATCCCTCATATACTGTATAATATCCCCATATACTGTATAATATCCCTCATATACTGTATAATATCCCCATATACTGCACAATATCCCTCATATACTGTACACTATCCCCATATACTGTATAATATCCCTCATATACTGTATAATATCCCCATATACTGTACACTATCCCCATCTACTGTATAATATCCCTCATATACTGCATTATATGCCTCATATACTGCATAATATCCCCATATACTGTATAATATCCCTCATATACTGTACAATATCCCCATATACTGTATAATGTCCCCATATACTGCATAATATCCCCATATACTGTACACTATCCCCATCTACTGTATAATATCCCTCATATACTGTATAATATCCCTCATATACTGTATAATATCCCTCATATACTGCATAATATCCCCATATACTGTATAATATCCCTCATATACTGTATAATATCCCCATATACTGTATAATATCCCTCATATACTGTATAATATCCCCATATACTGCACAATATCCCTCATATACTGTACACTATCCCCATATACTGTATAATATCCCTCATATACTGTATAATATCCCCATATACTGCATAATATCCCTCATATACTGTATAATATCCCTCATATACTGTATAATATCCCCATATACTGCACAATATCCCTTATATACTGTACACTATCCCCATATACTGTATAATATCCCTCATATACTGTATAATATCCCTCATATACTGTATAATATCCCCATATACTGCATAATATCCCTCATATACTGCATAATATCCCCATATACTGTATAATATCCCTCATATACTGTATAATATCCCCATATACTGCACAATATCCCTCATATACTGTACACTATCCCCATATACTGTATAATATCCCTCATATACTGTATAATATCCCCATATACTGCATAATATCCCTCATATACTGCATAATATCCCCATATACTATACACTATCCCCATATACTGTATAATATCCCTCATATACTGTATAATATCCCCATATACTGTATAATATCCCCATATACTGTATAATATCCCTCATATACTGCATAATATCCCTCATATACTGCATAATATACCCATATACTGTATAATATCCCTCATATACTGCATAATATCCCTCATATACTGTATAATATCCCCATATACTGTATAATATCCCTCATATACTGTATAATGTCCCCATATACTGTATAATATCCCTCATATACTGTATAATATCCCTCATATACTGTATAATATCCCTCATATACTGCATAATGTCCCCATATACTGTATAATATCCCTCATATACTGCATAATATCCCTCATATACTGTATAATATCCCCATATACTGTATAATATCCCTCATATACTGCACAATATCCTCATATATTATTATTATTATTATCATTTATTTGTTAGGCGCCACAAGATTTCCGCAGCGCCGTACAAAGTACAAACAGTAGACTATACAGGGTGAAACAGTACAGAACAAGAAACAAAAATACCAATACTTCAGAAACTCCAGGCAGACTGCTGCAATAAGCATGGAGCAGAAGAACAGGTATGGAGACAGGAGGGGAGGGGGCCCTGCTCATGCGAGCTTACATCCTAAGGGAGGGTTGACAGACCAGGCACAAGAGGAGCCGGTTGAGGCAATGGGAGAGAAGGGAGAATGAGTGGAGGAGATGGGGGTTAAGTGGATGGTTGGTAGGCTTTGAGGAAGAGGTGAGTTTTGAGTGCACGTTTGAAGGAGCACAGAGTGGGAGAGAGGCGGATGGAGCGAGGGAGGTCATTCCAGTGAAGGGGGGCTGCACGGGAAAAGTCCTGGATTCTGGAATGGGAAGAGGTGATCAGAGTGGAGGAGAGGCGGCGGTCATTGGCCGAGCGCAGGGAGCGGGTGGGAGTGTGAATGGAGAGGAGGTTGGAGATATAAGGGGCAGTAATATCCCCATATACTGTATAATATCCCCATATACTGCATAATGTCCCCATATACTGCATAATGTCCCTCATATACTATATAATATCCCCATATACTGTATAATATCCCTCATATACTACATAATATCTCCATATACTGTATAATATCCCCATATACTGTATAATATCCCTCATATACTGCATAATATCCCTCATATACTGCATAATATGCCTCATATACTGCACAATATCCTCATATGCTGCACAATATCCTCATATACTGTATAATATCCCTCATATACTGCATAATATGCCTCATACTGTATAATATCCCTCATATACTGTATAATATCCCTCATATACTGTATAATATCCCCATATACTGTATAATATCCCTCATATACTGTATAATATCCCCATATACTGCACAATATCCCTCATATACTGCATAATATCCCCATATACTGTATAATATCCCTCATATACTGCATAATGTCCCTCATATACTGTATAATATCCCCATATACTGTATAATATCCCTCATATACTGCATAATATCCCTCATATACTGTATAATATCTCTCATATACTGTATAATATGCCTCATATACTGCACAATATCCTCATATACTGTATAATATCCCCATATACTGTATAATATCCCTCATATACTGTATAATATCCCCATATACTGCACAATATCCCCATATACTGTATAATATCCCTCATATACTGCATAATATGCCTCATATACTGTATAATATCCCCATATACTACACAATATCCCTCATATACTACACAATAGCCCTCATATACTACACAATATCCCTCATATACTGCATAATATCTCCATATACTGTATAATATCCCCATATACTGTATAATATCCCTCATATACTGCATAATATCCCTCATATACTGCATAATATGCCTCATATACTGCACAATATCCTCATATACTGCACAATATCCTCATATACTGTATAATATCCCCATATACTGTATAATATCCCTCATATACTGTATAATATCCCCATATACTGTATAATATCCCTCATATACTGTATAATATCCCCATATACTGCACAATATCCCTCATATACTGCATAATGTCCCCATATACTGTATAATATCCCTCATATACTGCATAATATCCCTCATATACTGTATAATATCCCCATATACTGTATAATATCCCTCATATACTGCATAATATCCCTCATATACTGTATAATATCCCTCATATACTGTATAATATGCCTCATACTGCACAATATCCTCATATACTGTATAATATCCCCATATACTGTATAATATCCCTCATATACTGTATAATATCCCCATATACTGCACAATATCCCCATATACTGCACAATATCCCCATATACTGTATAATATCCCCATATACTGTATAATATGCCTCATACTGTATAATATGCCTCATACTGTACAATATCCCTCATATACTGTATAATGTACAATATCCCTCATATACTGTATAATATCCCCATATACTGCACAATATCCCCATATACTGTATAATATCCCTCATATACTGCATAATATGCCTCATATACTGTATAATATCCCCATATACTGTATAATATCCCCATATACTACACAATATCCCTCATATACTACACAATAGCCCTCATATACTACACAATATCCCTCATATACTGCATAATATCCCCATATACTGTATAATATCCCCATATACTGTATAATATCCCTCATATACTGCACAATATCCCCATATACTACACAATATGCCTCATATACTGCACAATATCCCCATATACTGTATAATATCCCCATATACTGTATAATATCCCCATATACTGTATAATATCCCCATATACTACACAATATCCCTCATATACTGTATAATATCCCCATATACTGCATAATATCCCCATATACTGCATAATATCCCCATATACTGCATAATATCCCCATATACTGCACAATATCCCTCATATACTGCACAATATCCCTCATATAGTGCATAATATCCCCATATACTGCATAATATGCCTCATATACTGTATAATATCCCCATATACTGTATAATATCCCCATATACTACACAATATCCCTCATATACTACACAATATCTCTCATATACTGCATAATATCCTTCATATACTGCATAATATCCCCATATACTGTATAATATCCCCATATACTGCATAATATCCCCCATATACTGCATAATATCCCTCATATACTGCACAATATCCCCATATACTGTATAATATCCTTCATATACTGCACAATATCCCCATATACTACACAATATGCCTCATATACTACACAATATCCCTCATATACTACATAATATCCCCATATACAGCATAATATCCCCATATACTGCATACTATCCCCATATACTGTATAATATCCCTCATATACTACACAATATCCCTCATATACTGCATGATATCCCTCATATACTGTATTATATCACCATATACTACACAATATCCCTCATATACTGCATAATATCCCCATATACTGCATAATATCCCCATATACTGTATAATATCCCTCATATACTACACAATATCCCTCATATACTGTATAATATGCCTCATATACTGCACAATATGCCTCATATACTGCACAATATCCCTCATATACTGCACAATAAACCTCATATAATGTATAATATCCCTCATATACTGTATAATATCCCTCATATACTGCACAATATCCCGCATATACTGCACAATATTCCTTATATACTGCATACTATCCCTCATATCCTGCACAATATCCCTCATATACTACACAATATGCCTCATATAATGCATAATATCCCCATATACTGTACAATATCCCTCATATACTGCATAATATGGCTTATATACTGTATAATATCCCCATATACTGTATAATATCCCTCATATACTACACAATATCCCTCATATACTGTATAATATGCCTCATATACTGCATAATATCCATCATATACTGCACAATATGCCTCATATACTGCAAAATATGCCTCATATACTGCATAATATCCCTCATATACTGTATAATATCCCCATATACTACACAATATGCCTCATATACTGTATAATATCCCTCATATACTGTATATCCCCATATACTGCACAATATGGCTCATATACTACACAATATCTCCATATACTATATGATATCCCTGATATACTGCACAATGTCCCTCATATACTGTATAATATCCCCATACACTGCATAATATCCCCATATACTACACAATATGCCTCATATACTGCATAATATCCCCATATACTACACAATGTGCCTCATATACTACTTAATATTCCCATATACTGTATAATATCCCTCATATACTGCACAATGTTCCTCATATACTGCACAATATCCCTCATATACTGTATAATATCCCTCATATTCTGCATAATATTCCTAATTGTGAGGATACCACCCCTAGCTGGGATGGCAGTTACCCTCTGTGGGATTCAACTGACTCGGGTAGACCAGAATATATCCAAAATAAGACTTTATTACGACAGCACAACACCACAAGACGTTCACAAGATACAGGGTAAATAGTAGCATGTATCCTCCAGCAGCCTCTTGCAGTCAGCACTCCAAAGTAATAATTTCTGTCTCTTTCAGGGTCTTATCCTCCCGCAATATCACCACTACCGATTACCAAACAGTTATGGTGTCCCCTAGCCTGGGTTACTGGCTCACACCGTCCCTGTCCTGGTAGGGTTTCCTCCAGCGGCACCACAATGCCTGGCCCAGAGTCCTTTTCACTGATGTCTTGTACACCAGGATCCTGCAAACTAGAATAGCTCCCCTGGCATTCTCCTCTCCCTATATTATTTTCTGTGTACCCAGGAAGTAGGGTCAAATGTCTCAAACCTCCCCTTTACAGAAGGGGTCTCCCAGTCAACACTTTAGCTGCTAGACATACTGTCCCTGTTACCTTCATTATACAATAGAATGGCTTGACTCAATTAGCTGTTTGGCTGGATACACTACACATGGGGTTACAAAAGTACATCCAGGAATGACACTGCACGCTTACATGACACAATAAGACTTTTGACACATTATATCAGCAGTGTTACACAATATAAGTCTGTGATACCTTTTGATACAATTACATTTATATTGATACATATTGATATATTTCCTCATGCTATTTCAACCAATAAATTACTGTGGAGGCACATTGCATATCGTTTAGAAGTTCCAACCTCATTACCTCTCAGATTACCTGTTGACCTAGCTAATTAACATGGGCTGAAAACTAGTTAACTCAGACATTGTTCTGATTACAAACCAAATCTCAGCTGCATCTTATACAATAGACCTTTCAGAGGAATGGTAATTACATTAGCTAACACAAGCAAATTGACTGCTGCCGTTCTGTTATTATCACACAGTATGGCAATATTCTGTATATTTATACTATATACAATATCACAGGTAATAGCAAGGGCAAAATGTACCTAATAACATGAATAATAATATACATAATACACCGATGCTCTGGTGTATATACTTAGACTGGGCCAAGGATTAAAAAGTACATTAAACTGTGAGAAACGGGTGATGAATACAAAGTTCTCAGTCCAGTAGCACCCCGTTTCATCACACTAATATACTACACAATATGCCTCATATACTACACAATATCCCTCATATACTGTATAATATCCCTCATATACTGCACAATATGCCTCATATACTGCATAATATCCCTCATATACTGTATAATATCACTCATATACTGCACAATATCCCTCATATACTGTACAATATCCCCATATACTGCACAATATGCCTCATATACTGCATAATATCCTTCATATACTGTATAATATCCCTCATATACTGTACAATATCCCCATATACTGCACAATATCCCTCATATACTGCACAATATGCCTCATATACTGTATAATATCCCCATATACTGCATAATATCCCTCATATACTGTATAATATCCCTCATATACTGCACAATATCCCTCATATACTGTATAATATCCCCATATACTGCATAATATCCCTCATATACTGTATAATATCCCTCATATACTGCACAATATCCCTCATATACTGTACAATATCCCCATATACTGCACAATATCCCCATATACTGCATAATATCCCTCATATCTCACATACTATACAGTATAATATCCACAAGGCTGAAGTAGCTTCTTATTCACGCTCCAGCTTCTTATTCAGAAAAGCTTATTTTTAATATATTAAATCAATTTGAATCACTGATTTCACATCAGATTAACACTAAAGGTTGTATATACCCTTTAGTGTTACCCTATGATACCCTATACACAGTTGTTAGATTTCACACATGGAGTGCAGTGTTTAGTGTCCATTAGGTGCAAAACCCTTCCCTGTAGTGAGGTGGTGGATAGTATTCTGCTCGAGGTTTGGAAAATAAGGAAATAGAGAGGGCCCGGATGGATGCTGTGAGCTGGGGTAGACTCTGGCGGAGGTTGAGACATCCCTAGGTGGTAGCTAACATCTGCCAGTCTGTCGATTCTTCGCTATCTTTCCTGTTCTTCCACTATTAGATTTTGAGGAAATCCCTTTTTTTTAGTAAGGTTTACATACATTTAAAGTTTGTTTTAATTTCCTGACAGTAAAGGGTGTGTTGGGGATATTTTAGATTGGTGACTGGGTTGTTGTGATGCAGAGTATTGTGTTAGGGGTGTCATGTTTCTTTGATGTATATATTTATTAGCATTTATGAAGTGATGCAGTAGTTTTTGTGGAGGGATCGTAGGAGAATTGGGTGTTATGATAATGTTAAGTTTCATTCCTATTGGTCCATTTTACTCCTTGATGTTGTATATAGTCTATTTTATTTTGAACAAAGCGATATGGGATTTATTTTTGTTGCAATTTTTAATTGAAAAAAAAAAAATCAACCTTTGCAAACCTACAGCTACTTATTCAAAAGAATGAAAATGCTCACTTTGCCACCTGATTTCATGCCCAAAACAGTGTTGGGCCAGGCAAAAGACTAGTGGTTTGCATATAACTGACCACCCTTTGTTGTTTTCCGCTATCAAACGTGTGGCCCAACGCCATTTAACCCTTGCAAAACTACAGCTACTTATTCCAAATGTTAAAATATGGTGACTATGCCCTCTGATTTCATGCCCAAAACCTTGTTGGGGCAGTGTAAACACTATTATAACTTATGTAAGCGATACCCTTTAGTGTCACTCTGACATGAAATCAGTGATCCAATTTGATTTAATCCTTTAAAAATAAGCTTTTCTGAATAAGCTGGAGCGTGAATAAGAAGTGAATAATAGGTTGGTCGAATAAGAAGCTAACATCAGCCTCGTATAATATCCCTCATATCTCATGTACTGTACAATATCCCTCATATCTCATATACTGTACAATATCCCTGTGACTGGATCACTTATAAGTAACGTATGGTATAAATTTATTGAAAGGAAATAGCGCAGGGCACTTATTTATATAATTGCAAATGCACTTATTTTTTGTTATTGTGTATATTTTGGTAAGGGAAATCTTTATTTTTGAGACAAGGGAAGAAACTCATTTGTTTTAACCTTGCTAGAGGAAATACATTATTTCTGATGTATATATCTGATACAATAAGCCTTTGTTTAGAAAGTCTTTTGTATATCTTGGTGTAAGGTAATGCCTTGTTTGGGGTTTGCAACTTTTCTTGGATAATTCTTTTCTTTGGAGGAAATGTGTATTCTGCAACTGTTGGAAGAAAGCACCCATGCTAATCTCATGTTGATTAGACCTTTTGATGTGAGTGTCCAATACCCCTTAAGGAAAAGGAAGGGGTAATTAGACTTGCTGTCAGATGTCCACGGTGAGATGCAGGAAATCACAGCAAGGTTTTAGGATATCACAGATAAGCATAAATATTGTTATTCACATTAATATACTGTATAATATCCCTCGTAACCTCTGTCTAGACTGTATATCCCTCAGTCTCATTTATACACTGTCTAATATCCCTCATAGTCTCTTATTCACTTACTGTATAATATCCCTCATAGTGCACCAGAGTGCATCCTGGTGCCATCTCTTTGCCCAGTAAACAACCTACATGTTCCTGGCCATCCACATGATGTAAAAGAAAACGTGATTCATCAGACCAGGCCACCTTCTTCCATTGCTCCAGTTCTGGCGCTCACGTGCACATTGTAGGAATTTCGGCATATTAGACAGGACAGGGGTCAGCATGGGCACCCTCACCGGTCTGCATCTACACAGCAAACTGTGCACTGTGTGTTCTGACACCTTTTTATCATAGCCAACTTTTTCAGCAATTCGTGCTACAGTAGCCCTTCTGTGGGATTGGACCAGATGGGCGCCTTCACTCTCCACTTGCATAAATGAGCCTTGTTGCAGGTTTACTGGTTGTCCTTCCTTGGACCAGTTTTGGAAGGTAACCACTACATACCAGGAACACCCCCACAAGACCTGCCCCGTTTTGGAGATACTCTTATCCAGTCGTCTAAACATCACAATTTGGCCCTTGTCAAAGTTGCGATGAATCTTAAGTTTGCCAGTTTCTCCTACTTCCAACATATCAACTTCAAGAACTTACAATTCACTTACTGCCTAATATATCCCACCCCTTGCCAGGTGTCATTGTAAAGAGATAATCAATGTTATTCACTTCACTTGTCAGTGATTTTAATGTTGTGACTGAACGATGTATGTTTTACAATGAACCAACGCATTGGCTTCACAGTAAGGCTCATTAACGTCATGTAAACCTCCCTATACCCTGTGCACATTATACCTGATGACGGGACATGTAGTATGTTTATTTATGAATAAGGTATGTCGCCACCGGTGTGTCCACTGTACGTTTGTAACAGTCATGTCCACACGACGGGCTGTTGATCCCCGTTATTTGAACAGAGGCGCCAACAACTGTCACCCAAGTCATGGTGGATTTTCTACTCCGGAGCACAATTCGTTTATTAATAAAGGGGAATTTGTTCAAGTCTGTTATTGCGGACCCTGGGGAGCAGGTTGTAGATTTATATAAGGATGACGCAGGTCTCCAGAGCAAGCAGCAGTACGCGCAGGTAGAAAGGTGGCGTTGGGCATAATGGGGTAATGTCAGGTCTTCTTAGCAGTTGGGTGCTGTGATGTAGAATACATGAAATGTTGTGTGTGTAAGAGATCCACAAATTCTTACCCACAAATTACACATTCCAAAGGAATTTTTTTATTGAAATTATATATCTGTAGCTCCCATGTGACAAAGAGAAGAACATTTATAAAACATGTCTCAGGAGACGCAGGACGGGGGTACATGATAAGTGCAGGCAGTGGGGGAGCGTGTTAGTTCTGTTACATATAGACATTGGAAGGGGTTGGAATAGCGACGTCTGTGAGTGCACAGTAACACTGGGTGTGCACAGTGTTGGCCCTACTATCCGTGGGATGACAGCAGGGGACGGCTTATGTTGCTGTTAGTTGTCATTGCAGAGAGCTCCCACCTGCAAGAAAAAGGAAGATGTGAGTAAGTCACAGGCAAGGGAGGAAAGACCAGTCACTGTACCCCAACAACAAGACATGAATACACCCATAAACACCAGCTTCTCACCTAATGTCATGGGGCAGACACGACTGGTCCAGATTATAATGTAATACCGCCAGTTTGCACAGAGTCTTTAAACTAGGACCTGGAAAAGACAAAGACAGTCATAAACATGATTCCAACATCCATCATAATACCCAGGGCCCGGCCCGCGGTCCCCTCACACAATACCCAGGGCCCGGGTCACGGTTCCCTCGCACAATACCCAGAGCCAGTCATACCCATCTACAGACATCCAGAATGCAGTCCTCTAACTTAATAAACGGACCCCCAGCTTGGGGTTGGGTACTATATAATGACACTACTTACCACGGCACAACGAAACCGATGACCTCATCGTCAACAGAGTGGAAAAACTGACAGCTTGTAAGGAAGACTTTACTAAAATGCAGCAGCTGAAGAGGAGCCGCCTGTACAAGGTTGTTTAATAAGCCCTGTACATTGTACAGGCAGCGCTTCCTTAAATTACCACCTTAAGAGGTCGGATGACAGTGTCTCTTCAATCTGAGGTCATCGGATGCTGCAATTTAGTAAAGTCTTCCTTTCAAGCTGTCAGTTTCTCCGCTCCGTTGACGATATGGTCTTCGGTTTCATCGTGCCCAGGTAAGTAGTGTCAGAATTTAAACAGTTGTAATAGCGAGTACCACCATCAATGTCATAAAGGTCAGCAGACAGCCATCTCTAATATCAGATTCTCAGCATGCAGTCCTTTTTTCTCATTAGGGTTTTTATGTAGACCCCTAATGCATAGTGGGTGTCTACATAAAAGTTTTTATGCTTTAGTAAAATTGATTTCATACAAATAGAACACATTTCTTTGTGACAAACTGTGCAATCAAGCAATTGTCACACAATTGGGGCAGCTTGTTGGCTCAGTGGTTAGCACTTCTGCCTTACAGCACTGGGGTCATGAGTTCAATTCCCAACCATGGCCTTATCTGTGAGGAGTTTGTATGTTCTCCCCGGGTTTGCGTGGGTTTCCTCGAGGTACTCCGGCTTACTCCCACACTCCAAAAACATACTGGTAGGTTAATTGGCTGCTAACAAATTAACAAGCGTGTGTGTGCGCGCATGCGTATGTGAATTTAGACTGAAAGCCCCAATGGGGCAGGGATTGATGTGAGTTCTCTGTACAGCGCTGCGGAATTAGTGGCGCTATATAAATAAATGGTAATAATAATAATAATAATGTATAAATCACAATAATTGTGCTTGACCATGCCAGGCTCCCTATGTTGAAAAAAAAACAGTTGACAAGATTAACACTACAGATGAAGTGTGGCACATGGCGCAAGCAGTCGCGTAATAATGTGTAACTACAATTTTATTAAATTGAGCACAGAACAGACATAGAACTGGAGGTAACAAAGTCTATAACATGGATGTAGCAGTGCAACACTATGATGCGCATAAATTAATGATGCTCCATTAGAACTTTGACACTTTAAATATTCAATATATCTTTGCTCCTCTCTTCTATATCCCCAACCCGCAGGAATCTCCATTATATTCGTGTGGGATCACTCACAGAATTGCAGTGCACTGCAGGTTTTGGCCAAAGCGGTCATCTGTAGCCACAAAATCATTACATCTGAAAATTTTTGTAAAAGTATGTACCAAGGACTATGTAGCTGCTCACCTGAAACCCTGTGCCACAGCTCTCACGAAGAAGAGATAACAGGTCCTCATTGCCGAGGAAGCCCCCAAAACGGACCTACCATCATCTTTAAAATGTTCATGTACCATAACCTTCCTATCCAGTCTGGTGCCACCAACAGCACCCAGACCCCTTCTTGTTTTACCTTTCTGAGAAAGCGTGAATAGGGTTAGGGTCCCACTATGTTGACAAGGAATTCCTGGTTCTTGAGCTAAATTGCTCCACCTTGTGGTTCAGTCGAGATGCCCTCCTGTTGCCATCTGGATGACCCAACTCGTTGGAAGATGTTCTGAATGAGGGACCACTCTAGTTCTGAGAGGGGGGAGGCGGATATGCAGGACGTGCCCACTGAGGTAATTCGCCTCCCAGTTTTACACCTCTGGTATAAATAGAGCAGATATTATGGGAACATTTTGATCTACCCAGAGCATTATCCTGCTGATCACCTACATGCCTCCCTGATGATTGGTGTTGGTCTCAATCCTGCCTCTGGGGATCACTGACAATGAAGCTCGACTGACCCCCTTCCTTGAAGGCTGACATCCAGTCAAAATTGTCAATTTCATATGGCAAAAGTACTACCCCCACTGAGGTAGTATCCCTCAGCCATCACAGGACTGTCCACTGCATTTCTGGAGACAGACTGATGTGTTTTCTGCCCAAGTGAAGATGCAACTTGTCCCATTTCAATATGAGCTCAATTTAGAACAGTACAACCAGCATGGCTTCGAATGTCTATACCATCTTCTCAAGGACTCTTATACAGAACAAAAACCAAAAAGCCAACATGAGTACACCTTGCAAGTCTGTGTAAGAGAGTCTCTCTTGTCCCCTGGAAGAAACACCCTCTGCTGTCAAACGTGAAACAGAAGACCAAGAAAAACTAACCTCTGGGTAGGAACCTGTATAATAATCTAACTGTGGGTCTCTAGTAACTGTGCAGTCTCTTGTAAAATGTGCCTGAAGCAAAGTCGGAGACTCTGGCTTCAGAGATCATCCAGGTAGGGGATCATCATCACATTCCAGAAATTTCAAAAGCCAGGCATGATAGCCATAATCTTTGTGTAGACACATGGATCTGAAGCAAGGCCAAAAGGCAGAGACCGAAACTGGAAAAGGTGGTACTAAACTGCAATTCTGATGAGGCATTGGTGACCTTTTCAAATTAGAATATGCAAGTTAGTATCCTTGACATCCATGGAGATCAAGAACTCGTTCCATTCCATGACGTTGATGACAGATGTCCAACCTTTGAGTGTCCTCAAAATGGGCAGAAAAAAACCCCCGTTTGATTCTTGAACCAGATACAGATTTGAATAGAAACCTGTCCGTCTCTGTTCTACTGGTACCGGGATTATCACACCCACATTAAGTAACATATGAATGGCTTCTCACACCCGACACCTCACCTGATCCACAGGAAGGCCGCAAGTGTAATTACATCGGAGAGGTGCCCTGAGGAGATTGATGACATATCCCCAATACAAATGCTCCTCCTTTAGGAATCTGAAGTAGAATTGAACCACTGATCCCAGTAGAGTAGCAAACGGAATCCCACTGATATCACTACTGGGTGGGCAGATTGTCCGTCTGTTTCTATGCAGACCAAAACTGGGCTCCCAGGGGAGCAGAGAACTGCCCTCTCAACACCTGACTTTTCTTTTCTGGAAGTGCAAAATGGTGAGAACCTAGAACTCTGTGGTTTTTGTAATTCTACCCCCAGGAAGGTATTCTTCCTGTTCATCATCTGTTTAATGATCTTATCCAGCACAGGGCCAAATAAGACATCACCCGAAAATGGTAGAGTCCAGGGTCTCTTTAGCGTCTTTGTCCGATTCCCAAGCCTTGAGAAATCACTGAAGCTGAAATTCTGGCTCCAATAAGCCACATCTCCCAGACAGTTAGACACCTCCAAGATATGTTCAGCCAACTGGCTAACTCAGACCTAGGCGTCCCTCACTGTAAACTTTCCAATAACTGCTCTAATCATTTTTCATTTTTGACACAATCTTAGGCTGAAATAGGTCTCAGAGAAGCACTGACCGCAACATAAATAGATTTAAGAATGGTCTCAAATTCTCTATCCATACCATCCTTAAAAGCTGTGGTATTATTGATCAGAATAATGGTCTTTGACAATTTCGCTAAAGGTGTGGAGAAGGAGGAAAGGAAGGTGGCTGCTTCTTCTTCCTCATAAACAGTTTGTTGTTAGGCTCTGCTGACTCCTAGCTGAACTAGAGGTTTACTCCGTATCAGACCTACCCCAGGAGCGGACCAAGCTAGTACTCTGAAGTTTATGAGACTTGGACGGTGTGGAATTCACCAGATTCCTCTCTTAGAGCTGAGAAAACCTTTACTAGACATGTACAGACTTGACCAAACCTTTCATCTAATGGTGTAAGTAAGGAACCTGATGACTTAACATGCCCAGATTCATGGATTCAGTCGCTGGAATACCAAAGCTCTGCTATAGATTGCGCCAGGGAATTTGCCATGGCTGGTTCCGCCAGATAGGTGACTAATTCAGTAGGCATGACAGACAGCGGACATTTTATAAATGTATAAACAGTTATTGAAGATGCACCTCTGGTCCTCGACCTGGAATTACTCCCGTTATCCAAATTGTCAGAAAAAGAGCAGGGTACACAAAATGGAAAATAGTACTAGGTACCAACAAACATAGAACCCAGCAGTAAATGTGCATTAAAATCAAGCACACTACCTCCTATGTGATCCCACCTTAGCTAGACAGGATTTCTCTGCAGCTGGGGACACAGGAGAAGAGGGGCTGCTAGCATGGTGTCTTCTTACTGGCCTCTGGGTCTGCACCTACACCTGGCACCAGGGCCCTTCTTGGAGAACCATCCATGATGCCGAGATCTGCCTAGTGTGGGGGTTTTGTGGCATAAGTACTAACCAGTTTGTGGCGTCTTTTATATTGACAAGAAGATATATCTCAGGCTACAGGAGCCTAGTAGCAGTGTTACAACTTTCAATGGTGTTCCCAAATTAATTAGCCACTTTAAGACAATGCATCAGGGTAATGGTGGCATTGATTTGACTTTCTTTGAATTACGGTGTTACATTTGCCAGTGATTGTTATGTAAAGATGGATTAGTGTAATGTATTGTGTTCTGTCTTCCTTCTTATGTTTGGTTTCAGTTACACGTCAGCGTAAGAGAAGTGCTAAGGTCAGATCGCAGTCTGTCCGACGCAGCGTCCCCACTCAGCGAGGTCCGGGCGCAGTCTGTCCGACGCAGCGTCCCCACTCAGCGAGGTCCGGGCGCAGTCTGTCCGACGCAGCGTCCCCACTCAGCGAGGTCCGGGCGCAGTCTGTCCGACGCAGCGTCCCCACTCAGCGAGGTCCGGGCGCAGTCTGTGCGACGCAGCATCCCCACTCAGCAAGGTCCGGGCGCAGTCTGTGCGACGCAGCGTCCCCACTCAGCAAGGTCCGGGCGCAGTCTGTCCGACGCAGCGTCCCCACTCAGCGAGGTCCGGGCGCAGTCTGTCCGACGCAGCGTCCCCACTCAGCAAGGTCCGGGCGCAGTCTGTCCGACGCAGCGTCCCCACTCAGCAAGGTCCGGGCGCAGTCTGTCCGACGCAGCGTCCCCACTCAGCAAGGTCCGGGCGCAGTCTGTCCGACGCAGCGTCCCCACTCAGCGAGGTCCGGGCGCAGTCTGTCCGACGCAGCGTCCCCACTCAGCGAGGTCCGGGCGCAGTCTGTCCGACGCAGCGTCCCCACTCAGCAAGGTCCGGGCGCAGTCTGTCCGACGCAGCGTCCCCACTCAGCAAGGTCCGGGCGCAGTCTGTCCGACGCAGCGTCCCCACTCAGCAAGGTCCGGGCGCAGTCTGTCCGACGCAGCGTCCCCACTCAGCAAGGTCCGGGCGCAGACTGTCCGACGCAGCGTCCCCACTCAGCAAGGTCCGGGCGCAGTCTGTCCGACGCAGCGTCCCCACTCAGCGAGGTCCGGGCGCAGTCTGTGCGACGCAGCGTCCCCACTCAGCAAGGTCCGGGCGCAGTCTGTCCGACGCGGCGTCCCCACTCAGCGAGGTCCGGGCGCAGTCTGTCCGACGCGGCGTCCCCACTCAGCGAGGTCCGGGCGCAGACTGTCCGACGCAGCGTCCCCACTCAGCGAGGTCCGGGCGCAGACTGTCCGACGCAGCGTCCCCACTCAGCGAGGTCCGGGCGCAGACTGTCCGACGCAGCGTCCCCACTCAGCGAGGTCCGGGCGCAGACTGTCCGACGCAGCGTCCCCACTCAGCGAGGTCCGGGCGCAGACTGTCCGACGCAGCGTCCCCACTCAGCGAGGTCCGGGCGCAGACTGTCCGACGCAGCGTCCCCACTCAGCGAGGTCCGGGCGCAGTCTGTCCGACGCAGCGTCCCCACTCAGCAAGGTCCGGGCGCAGTCTGTCCGACGCAGCGTCCCCACTCAGCAAGGTCCGGGCGCAGTCTGTCCGACGCAGCGTCCCCACTCAGCGAGGTCCGGGCGCAGTCTGTCCGACGCAGCGTCCCCACTCAGCGAGGTCCGGGCGCAGTCTGTCCGACGCAGCGTCCCCACTCAGCGAGGTCCGGGCGCAGTCTGTCCGACGCAGCGTCCCCACTCAGCGAGGTCCGGGCGCAGTCTGTCCGACGCAGCGTCCCCACTCAGCGAGGTCCGGGCGCAGTCTGTCCGACGCAGCGTCCCCACTCAGCGAGGTCCGGGCGCAGTCTGTCCGACGCAGCGTCCCCACTCAGCGAGTTCCGGGCGCAGTCTGTCCGACGCAGCGTCCCCACTCAGCGAGGTCCGGGCGCAGTCTGTCCGACGCAGCGTCCCCACTCAGCGAGGTCCGGGCGCAGTCTGTCCGACGCAGCGTCCCCACTCAGCGAGGTCCGGGCGCAGTCTGTCCGACGCAGCGTCCCCACTCAGCAAGGTCCGGGCGCAGTCTGTCCGACGCAGCGTCCCCACTCAGCAAGGTCCGGGCGCAGTCTGTCCGACGCAGCGTCCCCACTCAGCAAGGTCCGGGCGCAGTCTGTCCGACGCAGCGTCCCCACTCAGCAAGGTCCGGGCGCAGTCTGTCCGACGCAGCGTCCCCACTCAGAGGTCATCAACGTCATTTTCTGCTTTTATCTGTATATTATTGGATGGAGTTAGGT
Source organism: Mixophyes fleayi (assembly GCF_038048845.1). NCBI lineage: Eukaryota > Metazoa > Chordata > Amphibia > Anura > Limnodynastidae > Mixophyes > Mixophyes fleayi. Next base: position 348,697,324 of record NC_134404.1, on the reverse strand, counting down.
TGAGAAAACATAAATTTATCAAACTGTTTAATCCTCTGACATCACTCGCTGGTATTAACGTTCGCCTGATTGGGTGTGACGCATATACAAGCGGAGCGTAATGTACTCGCCTCCCAGCTATCTGACAGAGCTTCATCTTCTGTCCTCCAGGACAATCAGCCGGGAACAGTAGCTGGACATTAAAATGTACATAATAAACACACAGACTTTTGTGGACACATTTGAGCTGGAGAGATGGACGACTGCTGCAAAATAACACACCTCCAGTATTTCTACCTATCCATTAATACACAGTACTAATACTTACTGAAATCAAGAATATACAAGTCTGAATGATCCATTAGGTAGAATTCATCTTGGAGATCCTGGTCCTGAGAAGGGCTGGGAAAGAAGAGAGAAAGCTATAGGAAGGTCCGTCAATGAAACATCTTGTCCTCACTTTCCTCTTATCACTATAATCCTTAACCTGCGACCCGCTTATCACTATAGACCATGTCCCAAGTGTTTGCCGCTGAGAGGACCCTCCAACCTTCCCAACCACCTGATTGCTTAAAGGGGGATCTCTAATTGGGTGCTAGGATCTAATAGTGGCTGGTAAGTTAGCTGTTGCCTAGAACGCATCTTACATACAGTCCACGTCTGAGATCCCTGCTGCTTAACGTTGGGACAAAGTGTGTAACGTTTCTGTTTAACACTCAAAACAAAACAGAAATGTGCTCTGGACGCGAAGGCAACAAAATTACATCCCTCAGTATGAAGCTCTCCCCGGGTCCCTCCTCCCCCTCAGTATAAAGCTCTACCCGGGTCCCTCCTCCCCTCAGTATAAATCTTGGACTATTAGTTAGACAGTTTTTCCCATTCTTATCACCTGGTGCCCCCAAAAAGAAGGATTTTGTCACCCACGATGCAGCAACACTGTCTGCGACGGGCACAGGGACCTTTTCCTTGGACTTCCACACGCTGCCAGCGCCCCAACTCTGAGAAAGGACAAATCAAAAAGGAATCACAGGTTTAGCCAACCAACTGCCTAGAAATCTGCTCCCCACATTACCGGAGTGCTCTCCATACCAACCTTCAATGCTGTCCACCTATACTTCCCGCCTGTCCGCCTATACTTCCCGCCTGCCCGCCTATACTTCCCGCCTGTCCGCCTATACTTCCCGCCTGCCCGCCTATACTTCCCGCCTGCCCGCCTATACTTCCCGCCTGCCCGCCTATACTTCCCGCCTGCCCGCCTATACTTCCCGCCTGCCCGCCTATACTTCCCGCCTGCCCGCCTATACTTCCCGCCTGCCCGCCTATACTTCCCACCTGTCCGGCCCACACATCACCTCCCTGTTCCCCACATATTGACCCCCTCAAATGTGGTTTGCACCTAGCCCCTTAACTTACTGCACCTTCATGGCCTAATTTTGTAGAAACTGGAGAAAATACACAGGGAGTTGTAACCCTTCACATCCCAACAGTTCGCACATCTGGAGTGAAATGACCACGACACAAGGGGAGGTAGAAGGAGAGAGCACACCGAGAATTACCACTTACCGGGGGTGTATTTCCACAGGTCCTGAAAGTGGCGGTTAAGCCGAGCGTTGTACCCACCGAACACGTACAGTTCTCCTCGATATGTAACTGCAACAGACACACATTATTGGAGTATTACTGACTGTACATTGATCCTGAGAATCCATCTTGCAGTTTGTCACCATTACCTCTGCCAATCCCTGCACTGGCTCCTCATACCCTTCAGAATTTAATTCAACCCCCAACTCACTACAAAGCCCCCAACCACACCGTCCTCTCACCTATTTATGCACATGTTCTATCCCGCTCTGTTCTGCAACGGACCTGCACATCGTCTCCCCCTTACACCTCCAAGACTTCTCTCGTGCTGCTCCCAGATTATGGGTCTCCCATCCCCAATCTAAACACTCCTGTAAAACCCGTTCTTTGCCAAAGCCTACGCCACTGTCTGGTACCTCTCTCAATGTCTCAGCCTTCTATATTTTCCATAATCAGATTATGCCGGGAATGGTACAATGTTCTCTTCCAGCACTTTCGGTATAATGAAAGCTTAGAGAATTACCCAAGCTGCACTGGTAAACGAGTGGTACTAGTTACACACAAGGAATGTCAGATTTAGCATTCAAACTGTGATCATTGTTTCTTGTTACAACTTTTAGGGCCATATTCAGGTCCGAAGGTGGGCATCAGAAATGTCTGCCCATTGTCACAACACATTCTTACTTTTGAATATATACAAAGGTAAAATAATTGCAATTAGGGCCAGCCTGTCCCAGATACAGCAATCTGAGCAGCTGGCCGTGACTGGTGTCACCTTAGTTAATGAATACACCTTTTCTGCCACCACAAAGGATTTATTATGGTGTCCTTACGTTCACCGGAACCACTTATTAACGTTTCACATTAAATCACATACACTTGTAGCATGAGCCGTCGTGGGCTTTGTAAATTCACAAAGAATCACGGAGAAATATGCTAGATTAAATAACTTTAATCTGAAAAATAATTCCAAGGCTTATTTACAAAAAGGTAATAAACAGACATACATTAGGTTGCACATAGGTTTCAAAAAATAAAATATGAAATAAAATCAGAGTACTACTTACGCGGTAGTCTTGCTGTGTTTGAGGGAACACAAAGAAGAGGATGGGACATTTCAGTCTTGATAGACCCCTCATGAAATGCACACCTTATTGTCTAAGGCAGAAGATTATAAACCATTCTTAAAGGCTCTTCACCCCCCACCTTAGGAATTTACACTTTTAATTAAGTCAGATCGATTCCCAAAATGACAGAGTTTCCCCCGAAGTAAATTATCTATCACTAAAATATATGTTTGGTACCTCAGAGAATCTCTCACCTCTGATCTCTCTGCCTGGCTAAGCCCAACTCCTCTGCATACACAAACTACTCAGAGATCTGTCTCTGGGCCTGGCTACTTTCAACAGACCATTGACACTTGTCTAGGTCAGACTCAAGTCAGTTAACCAAATACACTTTGAAAGGTTACATGAAATATTCACAGTGTTATACCTGTTATATTCTGTAGAATTCATGTATAACAATCACTCATTAGATATACTACATAGTCGCCACACCTCCCCCTAACCTAGGGCACAGAGAACTGTGACCTGTTACTGTCTCTCCTGCCCATTCACCACTTCTGCCACTTGGCATGAAAGGCCATCTGCGTTTCCATTTTCTGCGCCCTTCCGGTGCTGAATGGTGCAGTTATATTGCTGCAAAATTAAGCTCCATTTTAAGAGCTTCCCATTATCCCCAGAAACTCTATTCAGCCAGTTTAGAGGATTATGGTCTGTAATAATGGTGAAATCCTGTTCATAGAATTAAGGCTGTAGCTTTTGCAGTGCCCATACGATGGCTAGGCACTCTTGTTCAATGGTAGCATACGCCACCTACTGGGGGAGTAGTTTTCTACTTAGAAAAATGATGGGGTGCTCCTCCCCCTGCGCTGTCACCTGGCTAAGGACAGCTCCTAGCCCATAGTTAGACGCGTCGGTCTGTACTATAAATCTCCATTTGAAATCTGTGGCCTGTAGCACAGGGGACTGGGCCAAAGCAGATTTCAAAGCTGTAAATGCATTTTCACAATCCTCTGTCCAATTTAACATCTGTGGTAATTTCCTTTTTGTTGAGTCAGTCAGAGGTTTGGCGAGGGTACTATAATGGGGCACAAATTTTCTATAATACCCAGCCATGACTAAGAAAGACATGACCTAAGAAGCCTAATTAATTCAATTCTCCAGGTGGATATTCCCCTGGAGCCCAATTTTTTTCTTCTTCCTATGGGGGCTCCCACAGCATCCCGACATGAGAACAAATTGATCAGGCATATTGTTTCGGCAGCTACCTGCCAAATAGCTGCAGACTGGTGCTCACAATCCCCTCCTTCCATGCAGTCCATAATCAGCAGAATTTGTCAGATTGAACGGATGGAATACATGACCAGTATTATCCGGAATTCCTCTAGAGCCTTCTCCAAGGTTTGGGACCCATGGTTATCCTTCTTCCAGGCGTGCCCACCCTTTACTTAACTCAGCCTCAAAACCTCATATTCCTCTTGGATCTTTTTCCAACTAACAATGGATTTAGTCACTTCTTCCCTTCTCTCCTCTTGTCTCTCCTTTCCTCCTCTATGTATTCTCTTCCTCTTTCTATAAAACCTTAGGTCACCTGTTACTACTAAAATTGTTAGGTTGGTTGACTTAGTGTCTTCACATGTTCTATGCTGGTTGTTGATATTGTTACTTCCTGACTACCTTTGTTATCAGTATGCACTTTGTCATTCCTTCTTTGTTGTTATCACGACCTTGCAAAAATAAAACTTAAAAAAAAAAAAAAAAAAAGAAAAAAAAAAGAAAAGAAAGACATGACCTGCTTTTTCGTGGTAGGGGTCGGCCACGCTGTGATAGCCTCTACCCTGCCTGGCTCTGGGTACCTCCCCCTACACAGTGCCCCAAGTACCGCACTTCACGCATGCCAAGCAGGCACTTCTGACTTAATTGTCAGACCTGCCTCAGTAATTTGGCCTAATGCACTATTCAGATGCATCAGGTGCTCCTCCCAGGTCTGGCTGAACACCGCAATGTCATCCAGGTAGGCAACTGCATGTCCCTCCTGGCCCTCTAGCAGATCATTGACAGGTGCTGGAAGAACGCAGGGGCATTTTTCATTCCAAAGGTCATGACCAAAAAAACTCAAACAGCCCAATTGGGGTGATAAATGCGGACCTCTCACGTGCCTTGGGTGACAATGGGATCTACCAGTACCCTCTACTGAGATCCATAATGGTGATGTAGTGTGCCTGGCAAGCTGATCTAGTAGTTCATCTATGCTAGGCATAGGATAAGCATCAAACACTGTGGCATCATTCTACCTACTATAGTCTACACAGAACAGGGTGCCCCCACATTTCTTGGGGACTAATACCACTGGGGCAGCACAAGAACTGCAAGACTTCTGAAATATCCCTGGCTGCAGCATCTCATCTATCTCCCTTTTAATGGCTTTAAGCAATCCTATGTAAGTACGATATGCTGGCTGTCTGAGGGGGCCTGGTTGCCTGTGTCTACATGGAGGTTTCCCTGTGAAATGAGACTGATAAGGCCTTAGTGTGTCAGCTAGCTGTCCTAATTGATCCTCAGACAGCTCTACACTGCAGTGGGCATCTGCTAGGGAACCCGCTCTCTAGCAACAGCTGCTAAATCCACCAAGGGCTCAGACTCCTGATCACTTTATTATTATCGTTTGTTAGGTGCCACAAGGTATCCGCAGCGCCGTACATGGTACAAACCGTAGACTATACAGGGTAAAACCATACAGAACAATGAACACAAAGTACACTTGCACTCTCAGGCAAGCTACACACAGCTAATACACCATCTTCCCTGTCATGATAGACTTTGAGCATGTTAATGTGATACCTTCTGCCTCTTTGAGCCCTCATCTTTTTCCCACTCCATAATTGACATCATTGAGGCGCTGTACTACGGTCTAAGGGCCCGTCCAGGCAGCCTGCAACTTGTTCTGCCACATAGGGATCAGAACCAGAACCTTTTGTCCCACCACAAATATGCGTTTGTTCGCATTGCGGTCCCACCACAGCTTCTGTTTCGCCTGCGCAGCTTTCAGGTTGCTCTGTGCCATCCCCATTAAGGACTGCACTTTGTCCCTGAGCTGCACTACATGGTGCACCCCTGACTTTTCTGGGGTGATCAGTTTCCCTTCCCACTCTTCCCTAATAAAATCTAACGGGTCACGCACCTGGTGCCCGTACTGGAGTTCAAAGGGTGAGAAGCCGGTGGATTCCTGCGGTACCTCGCGGTAAGCAAAGAGCAGGTGCGGCAGGAACCTCTACAAGTCTCTTCCCTGCGACTCCACAAAAGTCCTAAGCATTTGTTTTATGGTGCCATTAAGGCGTTCCCAAAGCCCATTGGTCTGTGGGTGATACGGGGAAGTAATTACATGATTCACCTGCATCCTTTTACACAGACTCTGCATGAGGTTAGACATGAACTGGGTACCTTGACCAGTTAACGTTTCTTTTGGGAACCTGGAGAAGATAGTTATAAGGGCATCTGCTACCTTGTCTGAGCGAATGTTGGAAAGAGCTACTGCTTCTGGGTACCTAGTAGCATAATCCTCTACAGTCAGAATGTACTCTTCCCCTGAGCTACTGGCAATGGCTAGAGGACCCACAATATCCACAGCAACCCGCTCAAAGGGTTCTGATATGACAGGCAGGGGAATGAGAGGGGCCCTCCCCACATCACCAGACTTCCCAATCACCTGGCACACATGGCATGAGCGACAGTACTTGGCTATGTCGGTCAGAATACCAGGCCAGTAAAAATTATGTACCAAAGGAGCTGCAGTTCTGGCAATACCCAAATGTCCTGCTAGGGGTATCTCATGGGCTACTTTCAGCAACCCTTCACTATAGGTTTGAGGTACAACTAGCTGCCTGTCAGCAATTACATCGGGATGCATACTCTTGACATTTTTATCTCTCTGTACAAAACGCCATTTTCCCACAAAATTCTTTCCAAACAGTCCTGACTGACCCTCCCCTTTACTGTAGCTAAACTGGGATCAGTCTTTTGTTCTGATTTGAAAGTGTCACTTCTGAGCTTAGTGTTGCAGAGAGCAGGAGGCAGCTCATTCAAATCACTGCCTGAATCTGAAGCTCCCACAGTGAGGGAGGGGGGTGGAGGGGGGATTAGTTTCTAGTGAACTTCCCTCCACACTCTCCCCGGGGTTAATGCCCAGCACCTCTGTGCTGCTCTCCGGGTCACTACTGCTAATACAGTTGATACATTTTCACACTTTGGGACACCTTCAGAATTGGGTACATGTAAATTGACCCGATTACCTAAAACATTAGCAGACATGGTATCGCATTTAGGCACAATCTCACACATTTTGTCCTGATCAGATTCACAATCTAGGGGATGTAAAGGGTTAGTCTCTCCAACAAGAGCATTATCATCAAACACATTGACACATAAGCCCTCCCTCTGCATTACAGGTACCTGCAAATCTGCAATGAGTATTCTCAGCTGCACATGAAATTTCATTACATATTTTTGCACTTATTTTATGCTGGTCCGCAGAGTTCTACTGGGAAAGATTAAGGTTAGTTTGCACCAGTGCATCAGAAATGACATCACCTTCATTTATATAAGCAGCTGCATCATTACCAAATCGGTCCCCCCCCCCCAATACCTTGGCAGGCAGATTATCTAGTACCCCAACGTCTCGTATTCCTCTGCCAGATCCTCAAGCTAGGTACACCCTAGCTAGGGGTACTGCAGAATGTAGGCCCCCCACTCCTCGCACAGCAATAGTCTTCCCAGGAATACCGTTCTCTGGGCTCACAAGAGTCGGGTCTGCGCCAGAATCTAACAATCCAAGTGCGACTTGGTGTCCTACCTTAACCGCTTGCAGATTGTCTCTGGGGCGTTCTTGGGTCCTCCTGCACACAGGACGGCCCGCACTGGCTTTCCTGCAGGGTCCCCCACAGGAGGAGTGGTTTTCTTCTTTTTGGGGCAATTGACACTGATGTGCCCCACTTCATCACATGTAAAACACCTGCGGACAGTTCCCAAAACAGGTTTTCCCCCCTCCCCCCCAAAAGTGCAGCAACAGCTGGTTTGGTTGAGGGGGCACTCAGGGGTAATTCTTCAGGTTGCCTCTCTTTCACGTAGTTTACCCTGGCGCTCCCCAAACTCTTCATTACAGGAGCCCTGGTAACTGTGTACTTGTCGGCCAGGCGGGCAGCCGCTTGCGCTGTCTTAGGGTCACGATCCACAACCCATTCTCTCACCTCAGCTGGGCACAGTGTGAGGAACTGCTCCTAGAGAATAAGATCCTTTAGCTTATCATAGTCCAGTCCCTGTAACCCCTCAATGCATCATGGATGATAATTGTGCTAACAGGTATCAGAGGGACTGCGCCTTGAGTCTCGGAATTTACGCCGGTAAGTCTCAGGAGTTATGCTGAAACTAAGTAATAAGGCTTTCTTAATTGCGACATAATCGCCATCCAGTTCCTAGGGAAGGTGTGCAAATGCTTCCAAAGCTTTCCCTCTCAGTCAAGGGGTTAAATAGCTGCCTCACTCACTGGAGTCCAGCTCACACTGTCTGCAAGTCCTTTCAAATCCACTCAGGAATGGGTTTTTCTTACCCGGACTTCAGTCTGTCGACTGGCTGTTGAATCTGGCTAGCTCTAACTGGTATTCGCGTTCGGCTTGACGCTCAGCAGCAGCGTCTTGGAGTTCCTGGGTCAGCTGCAGCGATGTTACAGGATCAGTATCCTTCAGCTGTTTGAGGGCAGCATGCATGTAATTGTCCAGGTTCCTCACTTGGTTCAACAGAGGTATTTGGGGTAATGTCCAGTGATAACTGCTCTCCTGAAGCAGAGATGCTTTCTCCACGGCCTCCTCCGACACTCAGCTTCTGATCAGCGCTTGAATCAGCTGCTATCGGTTCCCGACAAGGACGACAACAAGTCCTCTTTCGACACACAAAGCCTAAAGCTCGTCCTTTTCATCTGCTTATAGCCAGTGGCCATCCTGGACCTCACACCTCCACCAAATAAAAGGGGAGGGAATAGGTTTGAACCGTTTCATCCGCTTTTTTTTATGAGTACTTCCAGGTCCGACACTTCACTATGTCTATGCCCCCCCAGGAGGCTCTCCGGGCCCCGACCTCCTTTGAATATATGTGTCTACATTCCCCTCTCACTAAAGGGATGATCTCCCAGATATATAATTGGCTCATAGACTACACTTTCGATACTCCAGGCCTACATGAGCGGGAAAGGGATCTGGGACCTCCTCCAGATGACTCATGTTGGGAGGAGATCAGGGAGGGGATTGCAAAGAGCTCGATCTCTACACTAATTAAGGAAACAGCCTATAAAGTGTACTATAGGTGGTACTATACTCCTGATAAGTTGTCTCGAATGTTTCCTACGACCACTCCGAGCTGCTGGCGGGAATGTGGCCAGAGAGGTACGATGTGGTGGATCTGCCCTCGTATAGTTCCCTTTTGGAATATGGTTCTTACTTTTCGTAGTCAATGTTATTGTGTGGCTTAGCTTTTCCTAGCAATGTTCCAAGTTTGCTTAGTTACATATTTACTTATTAGTGATGGTGTTAACAATACTTGTGCCTTTCTACCTCTCACCCCATTTTCCTCTTTCCCCCTCCTCCCCACCGATATAAAAATATAAAACATAGAGGAGGCACCTTGAATATTAATATTTTTATGTCAATTGTGTTGATTGTATCTTTTCATGTTGTTTCCTCTTTAAATAAAATGTTTAAATTTTTTTATTTTTTTTAAAAATATGAAATATGAAATAAAATCAGTACTACTTACGAGGTAGTCTTGCTGTGTTTGAGGGAACACAAAGAAGAGGATGGGACATTTCAGTCTTGATAGACCCCTCATGAAATGCACACCTTATTGTCTAAGGCAGAAGATTATAAACCCTTCTTACAGGCTCTTCCCCCCATCTTAGGAATTTTCACTTTCAATTAAGTCAGATCGATTCCCAAAATGACAGAGTTTCCCCCGAAGTAAATTATCTATCACTAAGATATATGTTTGGGCACCTCAGAGAATCTCTCACCTCTGATCTCTCTGCCTGGCTAAGCCTAACTCCTCTGCATACACAAACTACTCAGAGATCTGTCTCTGGGCCTGGCTACTTTTAACAGACCATTGACACTTGTCTAGGTCAGACTCAGGTCAGTTAACCAAATACCCTTTGAAAGGTTACATGAAATATTCACAGTGTTATAGATAGATTGAACAGAAAATAACAATCAGGCATTAGATATACTACATTTCCTCACAGGGCCGGACTGCATTCAGCAGCATGGAAGGAGACACACTGTAATCCAGCACACACTACATGACATGGGGCACAGTCACATAAGTGTCCTGCATATATCACAATGACATGATTCATGCTCACATGCTGAGTGACTTCTCCTTCCCTCGGGTGGAGGCGTGGACTGGGGCGATTCCAGCCAGCTCTCTGTCATTAGGTCAAACACTCTGATTCTGTTGCAGTAGATCTCATTGTTAGAGTGAAAAGGTCCAGAGCGATCCGCACGGCCTCCAAATACAAACATCTTACTACCGATGACTGTGGCAGAGTGGAAGTCTCTCCAGCGAGCCGGGGTCCCCTGTGGAGGAATCGATCAGATGCTGAGATGGGGTACACTGTATGCTTTTCTCCTCACAGAGAGCCAAAGGCAGAGTCACACTGGGGGATTCTGGGTAGACGGGTGTGCGAACGGGCTCACACTGGGGGATGCTGAGTAAACAGGTGTACGAGGGGGGGGGGTCACACTGGGGGATGCTGGGTAGACGGGTGTATGGGGTCACACTGGGGGATGATGGGTAAGGA